>NW_019942518.1:0-15152 GCF_002910315.2 Salvelinus sp. IW2-2015 | reverse complement strand
CAGGAAGTGGTTGAGGCGTGAGGAAAGGCTACTGAGCAACGAACGCCTATGCTGTCTCTGCCTGGCTGGTTCCCCTCTCTCCACTGGGATTCTCCGCTTCTAACGTATTACAGGGGCTGAGTCACTGGCTTACTGGGCTCTTCATGCGCCCTAGGAGGGGTGTGTCACTTGAGTGGGTTGAGTCGCTGACGTGATCTTCCCGTTTGGGTTGCGCAGCCCCCTTGGGTTGTGCCGTGGCGGAGATCTTGTGGCCTATACTCGGCTTGTCTCAGGATGGTAAGTTGGTGGTTGAAGATATCCCACTGTGGTGTGGGGCTGTACTTTGGCAAAGTGGGTGGGTTATATCCTGCTGTTTGGCCCTGTCCGGGGGTATATCGGATGGGGCCACAGTGTCTCCTGTCCACTCCTGTCTCAGCCTCCAGTATTTGCGCTGCAGTAGTTTATGTGTCGGGGGGCTAGGGTTAGTCTGTTATATCTGGAGTACTTCTCCTGTCTTATCGGTGTCCTGTGTAATTTAAGTATGCTCTCTCTAATTCTCTTCCTTCTCTTTTCTTTCTCTCTCTCGGGAGGACCTAAGCCTAGGACCATGCGTCAGGACTACCTGGCATGATGACTCCTTGCTGAGGTGCTGACTTGCTACAACCTCAATACCCTACTGTGATTATTATTATTTGACCATGCTGGTCATTTATGAACGTTTGAACATCTTGGCCATGTTCTGTTATAATCTCCACCGGCACAGCAGAAGAGGACTGGCACCTCACTAGCTGGTTCCTCTCTAGGTTTTTTCCTAGGTTTTGGCCTTTCTAGGGAGTTTTTCCTAGCCCGTGCTTCTACACCTGCATTGCTTGCTGTTTGGCGTTTTAGGCTGGGTTTCTGTACAGCACTTTGAGAGATTAGCTGATGTACGAAGGGCTATATAAATACATTTGATTTGATTTGATTTGCTGACTGGCCTGCAATGAGCTCTGACCTCAACCCATCGAACAACCTTTGAATGTATTGTGAACACCAACTGTGAGCCAGGCCTAATCGCCCACATCAGTGCCGCCTCACTAATGCTCTTGTGCTTGAATGGAGCAAGTCCCTGCAGCAATGCTCCAAATTAGTGTTGGAACTCCATATTAATGCCCATCATTTTTGGAATGAGATGTTCGACGAGCTGGTGTCCACATACTTTTGGTCAAGACGTCAATGCATCTTGTTGAACAATCATACACCTAATTGAATCAATCAATACACTCATTGAATCAATCATACACTTATTGAATCAATCATTCTCTAATTGAATCAGTCACATTACCTTGTTGAATCAATCATACACCTTGTTGAATCAATCATACACCTAATAATCAATCATAACATCATTGAATCATCATTCACCTAAATTGAATCAATCATACACCTCATTACTCAATCATACACCCTTGTTGAATCATCATACACCTTATTGAATCAACCATACACTAATTGAATCAATTCATACACCTAATTGAATCAATCATTCACCTGTTGAATCAATCATACACCTTGTTGAATTAAACATACACCTAATTGAATCAATCATCACCTTGTTGAATCAACATACAGCTAATTGAAATCAATCATACACCTTGTTGAATCAATCATACAGCAAATTGAATCAATCATGCACCTAATAATTCAATCATTCACCTTGTTGAATCAGTTGACAACAACTATCTCACTTTGATCTGTTTTGATGACTGGAAGTGTTTTCACTGCTAAACTCTGCTAGGTGTCTGAATTCATTCCAAATGAAGTAAAGTGTAGAGGCATTGTTTGGTCATTGAGAGTTACATTGCGCATCAATAGTAACAAGATTATAGTAGATTTGCTAAATACTGTAGTGTAGTGTTCACACTGCTCTGGTGAATGGAGAACTGATTCCTTTTATTTAATCCCGAGAGACTCTACTCTCTCAGCAAGGCGGTTTAGCTCTACCTTAATTAAAAAAGGCATTTTTATTTCAATCAATTCTCAATAAAACGAAAAGGAGCAAGTTATTAATTAAAACATTTTTACATTATTTAATTTTAAATTGAAATTCTTACTGAATTGACTGACCCAACCTGCCTTTACCTGTGGCTCAATGACAATCCCATTAGTTCAGATCTAGGATCAGCTGACTCTTCTCTAATCCTATCTTTAACCATCTTAGGATCAGATGACTCTTCTCTAATCCTATCTTTAACCATCTAGGATAGCTGACTCTTCTCTAATCCGATCATTTAACCATCTAGGATCAGCTGACTCTGTCTCTATCCTATCATTTTTTGGTATCTATTCTATTTTTTTTTTTCTATATTTAGCTGCACGATCTTTGTTCCTTATCTTTCGTTTAACCATCTAGGACTCAGCGACCGTCTCTAATCCTATCTTTAACCATCTAGGATCAGCTGACTCTTCTGTAATCCTATCTTACCATCTAGGATCAGCTGACTCTTCTCTAATCCTATCTTTAACCATCTAGGATCAGCTGACCTTCTCTAATCCTATCTTTAACCATCTAGGATCAGCTGACTCTTCCTAATCCTATCTTTAACCACTAGGATCAGCTAACTCTTCTCTAATCCTATCTTAACCATCTAGGATCAGCTGACTCTTCTCTAATCCTATCTTTAACCATCTAGATCAGCTGACTCTTCTGTAATCCTATCTTTAACCATCTAGGATCAGCTGACTCTTCTCTAATCCTATCTTTTAACCATCTAGGACAGCTACTCTTCTCTAATCCTTCTTTAAACCATCTAGGATCAGCTGACTCTTCTGTAATCCTATCTTAACCATCTAGGATCAGCAGACTCTCTCTAATCCTTCTTCTTTATACCAATTATCTTATTTAACCACTAGGATCAGCTGACTCTTCTGTAATCCTATCTTTAACCATCTGAGCAGCTGACTTTCTCTAATCCTATTTTAACCACTAGGATCAGCTGACTCTTCTGTAATTCCTATCTTTAACCATCTAGGATCAGCTGACTCTTCTCTAATCCTATCTTTAACATCTAGGACAGCTGATCTGTCTTAATCTCTTTAACCATCTAGATCAGCTGACTCTTCTCTAATCCTATCTTAACCAATAGGATCAGCTGACTCTTCTAATCCTATCTTTAACCACTAGGAGCAGCTGACTCTTCTCTAATCCTATCTTTAACCATTTAGGATCAGCTGACTCTAATCCTTAACCATTGGGCTAACTAAACATCTGGGGCACTCGTCAGTTTTGATAAACAAGTTTACAGAATATTGATAAAGGATTTGTTCACATAAAAGGTACCAAGTCAGCACATCAGTGGAGGTCACCAGCACTAACCATCATGGAGGTCACCAGCACTTAACCATCAGTGAGGTCACCAGCACTTAACCATCATGGAGATCACCAGCACTTAACCATCAGTGGAGGTCACCAGCACTTAACCATCAGTGGAGGTCACCAGCACTTAACCATCAGTGGAGATCACCACAACTAACCATCAGTGGAGTCACCAGCACTTAACCATCAGTGGAGGTCACCAGCACTTAACCATCATGGAGGTCACCAGCACTTAACCACAGTGAGGTCACCAGCACTAACCATCAGTGGAGGTCACCAGCACTTAACCATCAGTGCGAGGTCACCAGCACTTAACCATCAGTGGAGATCACCAGCACTTAACCATCAGTGGAGTCACCAGCACTTAACCATCCAGTGGAGGTCACCAGCACTTAACCATCAGTGGAGATCACCAGAACTTAACCATCAGTGGAGGTCACCAGCACTTAACCATCAGTGGAGGTCACAAGCACTTAACCATCAGGGAGGTCACCAGCACTTAACCATCAGTGGAGTTCACCAGCATTAACCATCAGTGGAGGTCACCAGCACTTAACCATCAGTGGAGGTCACCAGCACTTAACCATCAGTGGAGGTCACAGCACTTAACCATCAGTGAGGACCCAGCACTAACCATCAGTGGAGGGTCACCCAGCATTAACCATCAGTGGAGGTCACCAGCACTTAACCATCAGTGGAGGACCCAGCTTGAAGGTTTAGAGGCCATGATTATTTTCATCATTGTGTCAAGAGATATAGTACTAAAACACTTAAGTGTCTCTCTTGATCCTAGGTCCTGGCAGAGTTGTGCAGACTCAGGACAGCTGTGCTTTGGAGGAATACGCAGATTTAAAGAGGAGTCCGTAATTTGCATTCTAATGATCATGATCTTTTCCTCAAAGAAGTTCATGAATTTATTACTGCTGAAGTGAAAGCCATCCTCACTTGGGGAATGCTGCTTTTTAGTTAGCTTTGTGACAGTATCAAAAATACATTTTGGATTGTTCTTATTTTCCTCAATTAAGTTGGAAAAATAGGATGATCGAGCAGCAGTGAGGGCTCTTCGATACTGCACGATACTTTCTTTCCAAGCTWGTCGGAAGACTTCCAGTTTGGTGTGGAGTTATTCCACACCAAACTAGACAAACCATTTCAATATGGACCTCACTCACCGTGGACCGCACGGGGGCATTGTCGTATTGAAAGTGGCATATTCCAGTGTGTTCAATAGTTATATTTTAGTTTTCTCATAATTCGGTTGGGTATAAATGTGTTGCTGTCCTGGGGCTCTGTGGGGTCTGTTTGTGTTTGTGAACAGAGCCTCAAAACCAGCTGGCTGAGAGGACTCTTCTCTAGGTTCATCTCTCTGTAGGTGAGTACTTTCTGGTGGAATGTGTGGGCATCGCTTCCTTTTAGGTGGTTGTAGAATTTAACAGCTCTTTTCTGGATGTTGATAACTAGTGGGTATAGTCCTAATTCTGCTCTGCATCCATTGTTTGGTGTTTTGCATTGTACACATAGTATATTTTTGCAGAATTCTGCATACAGAGTCTCAATTGAGTGTTTGTCTCATTTTGTGAATTCTTGGTAACTGATTCATGAAACGGATTGATTTTTAGCCAGATCTTAACTGGAATGTTTTACTCACTCTCACTTTCACTCTCACAAGCCCTTTGTGACTACGTCCTGAGGACAGTAATAATGAACCTCCAGACACATGTTGGACTACAGCAGAAACAGTGCAGAACAGGGACCCTACAGAGTAATGATTAATCTGGTGTCACAACAACATCACATCAGTACTAGCGCTTGTCTGCTGGTGCTGGATATGTGGTTGGTCTTTTATTAGAAAACTCTCAGCAATATGTCTGCTTTCAGCAGCAATGCTCATTGGCCTATTGGCTGTTTATTCCAGCAATGCTCTCAGCAGCAATACTCATGAACCTGCAGAAAAAAAAATTACACTATCACCCTAAGGGCCTGTTAAAGGTAGTCCGTACATGAAGGGCACATTTTGACATTTGCTGTATGGTTGATGAGAAACACCATATTGCAAATGTACGGTCCCTTACTAGACGTCTGCAAATGTTTTTAAAATTCGCAGACGGCGGCGGGCCGTGCACTGGGGKCAGATCTTTCGGGAAGTCATCGATCGAAGTCTCTCGGACATTCAGTTTCCGTTTTATAAAATGTTCAAATTTTGGTCATTTTTACGCTGTCCTGGTAAATCCCACCAAATGGGCGAATGGAATCGTATTGCAAATGTACAAAACATCACCAATCACGACGTGGCCTTTTCTCCTAAACGGAAAAGATTTCGAAGACGAAACTTGGTGTACATAGGTTTGGCATCATGGGCAGTTGGCCCCGAACAATATGGCATCGAGGCCTCAATGCTTTTTGAATTATGGCCATTTTTCTGGGATTAAAGGTCAAAAAAGAAAATAGAGCACTAATTTGACCGCTTCACGTCAAAGTACATGAACCTACGGTGTCAGGAAAAAAAGAACCAGCCATTTATCTATTGTAATTTAAGAGAAATCGTACAATGTACAATTGGTGATGTTCAAAAAAAATTGTTTTCTTTCTTCAAAAAAGTTACAGATCCAGTTGCAGCATGTTCAGACGAATCCGTTAAGGCGGGTTTCGGAGTTCTGTGATTTTCTATGATTTTCTGAAATAACACACACTCATTCAACCCTCTGTAAATAAGTCAGTTCTTAACATAAAGACTTAAAACTCAAAATTCTATTAAAGCCTACCCCAAGGAGGATATGTGTTCACTTTCAGCTTCCTGTGTCAACCGAAAGTACCTTAAAATGGTGTCACAGTGGCTGTTTTGAAGGGTTAAAAAGGTCAGATCTTTTCAAAACTTCATATGTGTGATTAGGCAACCCTCATGAACTGTAAATCAGTCATTTCTCCCAACAGATGTCAAAGAAAAGCTCTCTCTCACACACACACACACACACACACACACACACACACACACACACACACCACACACACACACACACACACACACACACACACACACACACACACACACACACACACACACACACACAACACACACACACACACACACACACACACACACACACACACACACACACACAACAACAAGCCTAACCTTGACCGTGTGGTATTACCCCTAAACAGTGAAAAGTAGTGTTTACATCAAACAGTTTGAATTGACTTCTCTCCCCATAGGAATACATTGCCTGCTCCCCTAAATTCAACCTGAAGCCTATGTAGGTTATTAATGCCTTATGAACCTGTCTTCAATGACAACTCATCAGGCCACATGAGGTCTACCTGTGTTGATTCTAAACTTCCTGGAGGAACCGGAAGTGGTTAAATTCACCCTAAAGTTCTTGATATACCTAGCAATTGTGAAAATCACTGCATTCAACCCTAGATAGATCAGTCAATCTTAACGTATAGACTTTAAACTCAGGATTCTGTAAAAGCCTACCCCAACGAGGATATTCAGTTCAGCTTCCTGTGCCAACCGGAAGTGCCTTAAATTGGGGTTAGGGGTTTCGAAGGATTAAAAAAGTCACATCTTTCCAAAACTTCAAATGTGTGATTAGGCAACCTCATGAACTGTAAATCAGTCATTTATCCCATCAGATTTCCAAGAAAAACTCACACCACACACAGCTAGGACGGAGTGACACAGTGTGGGGCTTAGAGACAGACAGAGCCTGCAATAGTTACCTTTGTTCGAACTATTAACTTCTTGGGGCACCCCCCTTCTTCTCAATTTCCGCCTAAAGACATACCCTAATCTAACTGCCTGTAGCTCAGGCTCAGAAGCAAGGATATGTATATTCTTGGCATCATTTGAAAGGAAACACTCTGAATTTTGTGGAAATGTGAATTGAATGTAGGAGAATATAACACAATAGATATGGTAGAAGAAATACAAGGAATTAAACATACGTTTTCTGTTTTTATTGTTGCTGCATCATCTTTCAAATGACCAAGAACAGCCAAACATACAGATAGGATGCTGTGGATGATTTGAATGGAGAACATAAGATGGCAACAAAAGCTGAGCAAAGTTTTAGACAGATAACTTCAAAAATTAGCGAGCTACATGACATTGAGCATGAAGTCACCCAGGTGTCCCACACAAATGTACCCAAATGTACCCAAGTGGCCGAATTGGTACAGTGATACATTTTGAAGGAAAGAACTATGTACAAAATACATAAATGCTATTCTAACACACCCCAAAAAATAATATATATATATATATATATATATATGAAAAAAATAATGAAAAAAAAATAATAATAATAAACAAACAAATAACAAGGGTAACTATTTACACATTTTCTATTTACAATATTGTGAAGACCCCTCAGTCCTCTACACAATATTGTGCTGCTTGGTGCCATGGCACATAGTAGTCTCTTTCTGCTGTAAAGCAGAGGCTTACTGAACAGGTGGTGCAGGTGATGGGGCATTTCCTGTGACAAAGCGCACAACGACGTCTCCCTACTGTGCCCTTTTTGCCCTGAGCACATTCATGCCTGCAGAGATGAATCTCTGGGCAGGTGAACACCACTGGTTGGAGCAGAAGGTACTGCAGTGGACTTGCTGTAGCTAGCAAGCTCCTGGATGAGCAGCTCCCTGAAGTAGCTGTGAGATGGGGGGCTGTCTCTATCAATTTCCTCTATAATGGGGGTTAAATCTGTATACCTAGACTTTGTTTTAGCTTTTCCTGATTTATTCGCCATAATTTAAATATATAAACTTGTTGAAAATGCTATTGAATATGTACTGCTATGCGTTACACTCGTGGCTCGGTCAAGTAGGATTTGCAATGGCGAATGAACCTTTTACGCCAGAGTTTACGACAAGGCTGGTCTTCAAACGTATAACCATTACATATTGCCGTTTACCTCAGCTCACTGGCTATCTTCCAAGCTAGATTTCAAGATGATCAGTGGTCATTGGGCCAAAATACAGTCAATCAACGATAGCCTCTTCTCCTAGTTACAGTTGTTCTCTTCCTAACACAGGCCTATAAGAGTTACAGGGGAAAGACTACACCCAGGTGGACTATCTCATCAATGGAATGATTCAGGCGTTTAAAAGTGATAGTTGAGTGTTTACATTTCAACAGGGTTCAGTTATTTCGGTCCTACCATTGGTGCGCAATGAGGTCATTGATTGGTGTCTTCAAATCGGTTTGTTTCGGTCAATACGTCCCGGGAAAAGAGCCATCATGTATGGTTGTGTTAGTAACAACGCAGAGGATTGCAATGAAACCAACCATGACTGGATAAACGTTTGTTTAGTGTGTGTAATTACCATGAACGCTTCGTCCAAAGTTGAATGAGACGGAAATCACGACGCGGAAATCACGACGCAACCGGTTTACAAATGTTTCGTGTTAGGCTATAAAAATGGATTTTATCAAACAAAACGAACATTCACTGTATAGTTAGGACACTTGGCATTGCCAGCAGATGAAGATCTTCAATGGTAAGCGATTTATTTTATTGTTATTTCTGACTTTCGTGACGCTAATGCTTGGTTGGAAAATGTTAGTAATACTTGTGTGTGTGGGGCGCCGTCCTCAGAAAATAGCATGTTTTTTTTTGCAGTAAACCTTTTTGAAATCTGAGAAAGCGGCTGGATGAATAAGACGTTCATCTTTTAAATGATGTGAGATACATGTATTCACAAGAATGTTTAATACAATGAATGGTGTATTTAAAATGTTAGCTCTCTGCAGATTCACCGGATGTTGGCCTGGTGGGACGTTAGCGTCTCACGAACCGTCAGACCTCTTCTAGAGCTCAGGTTGATAGCGGTGAGTTATGTGGCTCTAGAAGGTTCTCGGACTGAGAAACAGCCTCGTACCTTTGCAATAACTACAATTCATTTTGACCATTACGAAAATGACGACATTTAGAAAAGTCCCAGAGTCGCAAGACTAGGTGCATTGAAACCGCCTCGGCCCATAGAGACGGACCCCAACGTTTCTGTCCAATAGATCATTCGAGGACCCCGTAGCAACGCCCGGAAAATGTGGATTTTCAGCACCAATTAAGGTCGCTGCTCGGCCTCCAAATGACCTATCGAGCCTAAACTTGGGATTCGAGTTCGCCTCAGCTAGGCCTACACATAATGTCAGAACTGGACCCGCAGCTAGATAGTAACTACATGTTATACGTTTTAATTATGGTTTAAACAGAAGGTGCTCTGCATTTTGGACATGCTCTGAAATATGTGATAGTTGGCTTCTAAACGAGTTTGAAAAAGTGGGTGTGGTGTCAGTTTGTATCAGTTTGGTGTAAGAATGATATCTAATTGACTGATGGACGGTGACTTGCTGGCTGACTTTTGTTCATTTGCAATATGTTTAAACAGTGAGGAACCATCACCAAAATGACAGACTGAAATCAATATTAAAAATGMCATCACCATAGTCTCTAGGCCGTGCCGAGTTCAACAAGATGCCCCGCTTGACCATAACTCGCTCTGAGTGCAGCGACCGTGAAAAAAGTAGGCCCAAAATGAAGCCTGGCCCTAAATTTCAGGTGCTTTTGGGGGACAGCGGCGGAACCGTTAGGGGTAGAAGGACAATTCAACCACAGGAATGTTCCTAAGATCCTCCCAATCTGTTCAAGCCTATCCTTGACCGTGTGGAATAAACCCTTAACAAAGGCTAATCAAGAGTCATTCAGTAGAGTCAGAGAGAGAGGGAAGGGAGAAAGGTATTTATGGGGGGGTCATAAACCTTACCCACAGGCCAATGTCATGACACATGCACAAAGTAGATGTCCTAACCGACTTGCCAAAACTATAGTTTGTTAACAAGAAATGTGTGTAGTGGTTCAAAACTAATTTTAATGACTCCAACCTAAGTGTATGTAAACTTCCGACTTCAACTGTATAAGCAAAATAACATCGCAGATGTACAAACTATGGCATACATGACGATAAGCAGTTAAGAGGGAAGCCATCATTTTGATCAAGACATGAGTGAGCTGAGATGGATGTAGCCAATATGCCACCTATTTGTTCAGCACTTTTGAAATTGACAGCGACATAATTCAGAACATGGGCCATTCGTGCAATATTCTCCCTGTACACCAAATCAGAACCGTAGAATAAATATCAGAAGCAGACAATGAAAGCTCTTACAATGGGGGCTGTGGGGGGTTGTTGGTTGACGTGTGATCTGATTGGGTTGTTTTCCATACTAACAGTGGTCGAAATTGCAAACCCTCTTTTGATTGGATCCTTTTATGTGGTAAAAGTGAGGTGATTGGTCAAAATTGCGAGCTCTCGCATAATATGCGTGAATTGGTTGAATTCTGCGCTTGTAGATTCCGGAATCCTGAAGGAACAGATATTGCTAAATTATTGATCAGAATTATATTGATTATATATGTGTGTGACGTCCAGTTGGATGGTTTCTGTTCAAATATTACATCAGACCTTAGGGTATAAATGTGGCACTATGTAATTATATGCAGAATCCTACCCACTTGTGTGTGTGTAAGGGGGTTATTGGATACCTGTAAGGACAGACACTGGGAGACAAGAAGCAAGTACAGTGAGTGAATATTTAATGAATTGACAGACTGTAAACAAAACAGGAACAGCGTCTGGACAAGGGACACAAAACAACATTAATGCTGACTCAGGAAAGAAACCAAGGCAGTGACAGATAGGGGAGGTAATTAATACGTGATGGAGTCGATGTAACGATGGTGATAGGTGTCTGGCGACCTCGAGCGCCAGAGAAGGGGATTGGGAGCAGGCGTGACACTACCATTAAATACAGCTGAATACCATTAAATACAGCTAAATATAGCATGTCATCTATTAACAGAGCTATACCGCTGCTATAGCATGTCTCAGCTGATTAGACGCATGCTGTACTATCAGCTGAGTTGCTATAGCAGCGGTATAGCTCTGTTAATAGAGACATGCTGTACATATCAGCTGAGTTGCTATAAGCAGCGGTATAGCTCTGGTAAAATAGAGGACATGCTGTACTATCAGCTGAGTTGCTATAGCAGCGGTATAGCTCTGTAAATAGAGGACATGCTGTCATCAGCTGAGTTGCTATAGCAGCGGTATAGCTTGTTAATAGACGACATGCTGTACATCAGCTGAGTTGCTATAGCAGCGGTAATAGCTCTGTAAATAGAGGACATGCTGTACTATCAGCTGAGTTGCTATAGCAGCGGTATAGCTCTGTTAATAGACGACATGCTGTACAATCAGCTGAGTTGCTATAGCAGCGGTATAGCTCTGTAAATAGAGACATGCTGTACTATCAGCTGAGTTGCTATAGCAGCGGTATAGCTCTGTTAATAGAGGACATGCTGTACTATCAGCTGAGTTGCTATAGCAGCGGTATAGCTCTGTTAAATAGAGGACATGCTGTACTATCAGCTGAGTTGCTATAGCAGCGGTATGCTCTGTAAATGAGGACATGCTGTACTATCAGCTGAGTTGCTATAGCAGCGGTATAGCTCTGTAAATAGAGGACATGCTGTACTATCAGCTGAGTTGCTATGCAGCGGTATAGCTCTGTTAATAGAGGACATGCTGTACTATCAGCTGAGTTGCTATAGCGCGGTATAGCTCTGTAAATAGAGGACATGCTGTACTATCAGCTGAGTTGCTATAGCAGGGTATATGCTCTGTTAATAGACGACATGCTGTACACATCAGCTGAGTTGCTATAAGCAGCGGTATAAGCTCTGTCTAATAGAGGACATGCTGTACTATCAGCTGAGTTGCTATAGCAGCGGTATAGCTCTGTTAATAGATGACATGCTGTACTAATCAGCTGAGTTGCTTAGCAGCGGTATAGCTCTGTAAATAGAGGACATGCTGTACTATCAGCTGAGTTGCTAATAGCAGCGGTATAGCTCTGTAATAGAGGACATGCTGTCTATCAGCTGCAGTTGCTTATGCAGCGGTATCGCTCTGTAAATAGAGGACATGCTGTACATATCAGCTGAGTTGCTATAGCAGCGGTATAAGCTCTGTTAAATAGAGGACATGCTGTACTATCAGCTGAGTTGCTATAGCAGCGGTATATGCTCTGTAATAGACATGCTGTACTATCAGCTGAGTTGCTATAGCAGCGGTATAGCTCTGTAATAGAGGACATGCTGTACTATCGCTGAGTTGCTATAGCAGCGGTATAGCTCTGTTAATAGAGGACATGCTGTACTCATAGCTGAGTTGCTATAGCAGCAGCGGTATAGCTCTGTTAATAGAGGACATGCTGTACAATCAGCTGAGTTGCTATAGCAGCGGTATAGCTCTGTAAATAGAGGACATGCTGTACTATCAGCTGAGTTGCTATAGCAGCGGTATAGCTCTGTAATAGAGACATGCTGTACTATCAGCTGAGTTGCTATAGCAGCGGTATAGCTCTGTAAATGAGGACATGCTGTACTATCAGCTGAGTTGCTATAGCAGCGGTATAGCTCTGTTAATAGACGACATGCTGTACAATCAGCTGAGTTGCATAGCAGCGGTATAGCTCTGTAAATAGAGGACATGCTGTACATCAGCTGAGTTGCTATAGCAGCGGTAATAGCTCTGTAAATAGAGGACATGCTGTACTATCAGCTGAGTTGCTATAGCAGCGGTATAGCTTGTTAATAGACGACATGCTGTACAATCAGCTGAGTTTGCTATAGCAGCGGTATAGCTCTGTTAATAGAGACATGCTGTACAATCAGCTGAGTTGCTATAGCAGCGGTATAGCTCTGTTAATAGACGACATGCTGTACAATCAGCTGAGTTGCTATAGAGCGGTATAGCTCTGTAAATAGAGGACATGCTGTACTATCAGCTGAGTTGCTATAGCAGCGGTATAGTCTGTAAATAGAGGACATGCTGTACTATCAGCTGAGTTGCTATAGCAGCGGTATAGCTTGTTAATAGACGACATGCTGTACTATCAGCTGAGTTGCTATAGCGCGTATAGCTCTGTTAATAGAGACATGCTGTACAATCAGCTGAGTTGCTATAGCAGCGGTATAGCTCTGTAAATAGAGGACATGCTGTACTATCAGCTGAGTTGCTATAGCAGCGGTATAGCTCTGTAAATAGAGGACATGCTGTACTATCAGCTGAGTTGCTATAGCAGCGGTATAGCTGTGTTAATAGACGACATGCTGTACAAATCAGCTGAGTTGCTATAGCAGCGGTATAGCTCTGTAAATAGAGGACATGCTGTACTATCAGCTGAGTTGCTATAGCAGCGGTATAGCTCTGTTAATAGACGACATGCTGTACAATCAGCTGAGTTGCTATAGCAGCGGTATAGCTCTGTAAATAGAGGACATGCTGTACTATCAGCTGAGTTGCTATAGCAGCGGTATAGCTCTGTTAATAGAGGACATGCTGTACTATCAGCTGAGTTTGCTATAGCAGCGGTATAGCTCTGTTAATAGAGGACATGCTGTACTATCAGCTGAGTTGCTATAGCAGCGGTATAGTCTGTAAATAGAGGACATGCTGTACTATCAGCTGAGTTGCTATAGCAGCGGTATACGGCTCTGTAAATAGAGGACATGCTGTACTATCAGCTGAGTTGCTATAGCAGCGGTATAGCTCTGTTAATAGAGGACATGCTGTACTATCAGCTGAGTTGCTATAGCAGCGGTATAGCTCTGTAAATAGAGGACATGCTGTACTATCAGCTGAGTTGCTATAGCAGCGGTATACTCTGTTAATAGAGGACATGCTGTACTATCAGCTGAGTTGCTATAGCAGCGGTATAGCTCTGTAATAGAGGACATGCTGTACTATCAGCTGAGTTGCTATAGCAGCGTATAGCTCTGTTAATAGATGACATGCTGTACTATCAGCTGAGTTGCTATAGCACGGTATAGCTCTGTAAATAGATGACATGCTGTACTATCAGCTGAGTTGCTATAGCAGCGGTATAGCTCTGTAATAGAGGACATGCTGTACTATCAGCTGAGTTGCTATAGCAGCGGTATAGCTCTGTAAATAGAGGACAATGCTGTACAATCAGCTGAGTTGCTATAGCAGCGGTATAACTCTGTTATAGATGACATGCTGTACTATCAGCTGAGTTGCTATAGCAGCGGTATAGCTCTGTAATAGAGGAATGCTGTACTACAGCTGAGTTGCTATAGCAGCGGTATAGCTCTGTTAATAGAGACATGCTGTACAATCAGCTGAGTTGCTATAGCAGCGGTATAGCTCTGTAATAGATGACATGCTGTACTATCAGCTGAGTTGCTATAGCAGCGGTATAGCTCTGTAATAGAGGACATGCTGTACTATCAGCTGAGTTGCTATAGCAGCGGTATAGCTCTGTTAATAGAGGCTGCTGTACTATCAGCTGAGTGCTATAGCAGCGGTATAGCTCTGTTAATAGAGGACATGCTGTACTATCAGCTGAGTTGCTATAGCAGCGGTATAGCTCTGTAAATAGAGACATGCTGTACTATCAGCTGAGTTGCTATAGCAGCGTATAGCTCTGTTAATAGAGGACATGCTGTACTATCAGCTGAGTTGCTATAGCAGCGGTATAGCTCTGTTAATAGAGACATGCTGTACTATCAGCTGAGTTGCTATAGCAGGGTATAGCTCTGTAAATAGAGAATGCTGTACTATCAGCTGAGTTGCTATAGCAGCGGTATAGCTCTGTAAATAGAGGACATGCTGTACTATCAGCTGAGTTGCTATAGCAGCGTATAGCTCTGTTAATAGATGACATGCCGTACTATCAGCTGAGTTGCTATAGCAGCGGTATAGCTCTGTGAATATGACATGCTGTACA
>NW_019942517.1:0-25519 GCF_002910315.2 Salvelinus sp. IW2-2015 | reverse complement strand
CATCTGCTAATGTGTGATGCCCAAACACAGCGCCATTTTGACTCCTTCTGAGTGATGTCCCTTTTGATCTGTCCCTCATCTTTTAGTGTCTGAATATGAAACCTGTAGCTCAGCTAGTCATTAGCTAGTGTCCCTGCCCCTGAAAATGTGTGTGTGTCCTTTCATATATGCAGGATGGGTCCCATCTTCTTTGTCTATTAGTCTTTGATGTGGTTATCTAATTAGTACATCGTAGTGTGATTTGGGGGCTTTGCAGTGAAGTGTATAAGCTCATCCTGTATCAATTCAGCTAGTATTTCTGTTTGTATGTCTCTGACTTGTCGTTTGTTATGGTTTTGTGCTTTCCATGGTATTTACTAGAGACCTCACTGTTCTATATGGCTCCTGCAGGAGGCGCCCGCGGTCCCCCCAGGGCCCTCGTTGACCAGAAGTCGTCGGTCATTAAGCACAGTCCCACGGTCAAGAGAGAGTCCCCCTCTCCCCAGGGTCGTGCCAACAACACCAGGTAACAGACCCCTATGAGACTGTATTACCAGGACATTGCTGACTGACTAACGCTGACTGACATTTATTTCAATTAGTTTACCACCTTCATGGCATAATGTCTTCATGGTATAATGTTGGCCATCAAAAGCAAAAGCTGGTTGTCATAAACTTTCAATATAATGTCAAATTACAGACCTGGATAGGTAATATATCAATCCCCTTTAGGAGAAGGGTTGTCTAACTTAAGAGCCAATGGTGACATACAAAAAAGGGGAGTGTGATCGGAGTGACTGAACCAGAGCTGTGTCCGTCCCAGTGAGAACCAGCAGTTCCTGAAGGAGGTGGTGCAGAGCGTGTTGGAGGGCCAAGGRGTGGGCTGGCTCAACATGAAGAAGGTGCGCCGCCTGCTGGAGAACGAGCAGCTACGCGTCTTCGTGCTGAGCAAGCTGAACCGGGCCGTCCAGTCAGAGGAGGATGTCAGGCAYGAGGTCATCCGTGATGTGGTGAGTGGCTCCACCCACCCAGGTGGGGAGAAAGGAATGGGGCAAGAGAGGGGGAGAAAGAACATTTTAATTAAATAACACCTTACAATTAAACTCTGTGTGTGTTCTACTCTTCAGGAGATTAGCAGGAAGGTGTACAAGGGCATGTTAGACATACTGAAGTGCACCGTTTCTAGTCTGGAACACTCYTACACCAATGCCGGGCTTGGAGGCATGGCCAGCGTCTTCGTTTTGCTGGAAATAGCACGCACCCACTACCAAACCAAAGGTAACGTTCAGAAACCTATACTCGAATGAAAGTGTCGAKATTTTCTCTCAACGGACACATTCAATCAGCATGTCATTCCCCCTCCCAAAACTATGACTTAACTATTTCCTCTGAAAAAATGAAAGGTACTGATGCTTGATTCTTGTTTGAAAGTGCTTATCAGCGTTTCATATACTCCACTTATTTAAAGGCAACGTAAGTATTGGATAGGAAATGGAGTGCAATCTGGAGAATTTCTTCTAGCAACTCATTTGAAAAGTAAGCAATATGTTTTTACAGCAGTGAGTTCMGGTTTAATCTCTCTGAGTCAGTACCGCCAACGCATGCTTCATTTTTAGGTGACTTTTGCAGTTTGTTTAAGCATTCACCGAGCAAATTTGGGTCATAAGAGCAGAAGACAAAACAACTAGGGATATGACAAACGATAACGTTTAATAAAATTCCWCTCAAATTCACAGTGCAGCTTCGCTGCTGCCAGCAATGGGTTGGGTCTCAGTGCGTCCCTTTCAGATGTTTAAGCATTGCACCTCTTCTACCATTACTGTACCTCAATTCCACTTTGCAAAGTTTACATTTCCTTCCTCATCTAACTTCTTAAAGTATTGCAATACAGGACTTCGCTGCTGTTGCTTGCCTTTCTCTGCTTTTTTTCCAACTGTTAACGACGATGACGTAGTGGTGGAGAGTCGACTCCAAAATAATTGATTCCTCGACTCCTTGCGTGTCGACTCACATRTCTTAGTGTTAAGATTCGACTCCTAAGATTCAGTATTTTTGGAACGGAAGAAACTGATTAGTTGCCGTACTTCCAAGAATACAAACACTCGCATCTTTCATAGATAGCTAGCAAGGGATGGAGAGAGAGGGGAGGGGCACAGTATAGGCAGGTCGGTCACCAGGCAGATAGTCAGAACCGTGCACTAGACCTATGRATCGGCAATCAAAAGCTGTATTTCTTGGCTTACAATGTCTCGCAACTTCAGTAAAGCAGGGCCTATCATCAATTAATAAGCTAGGATATTCTACACGCAACAGACCGAAGACTGAACACACTCGTATCACTAACGAAGAGAAAGAGCAAGGGTGTGTGTAATCATTAGTCCAAATAGTTACAGGCGAGCCAGCGTGATGAAGAGCGAGGAGGGGGCCGGCAGCAAAAATMTTGTGCATAGACGGGTTGGTTGTTTAGCAACTATGGGCAAAACAGACTGGGTTGGCTTAGATTGTTGACATGTAAACTATATTTAGTCTCCAATGTTTATTGAAAACATAAATACATTTGCACAATGAGCACTTGTTGTCTCTCAAATACATCTTTACAGTTGACGATTAGCTAAGCTAGTGAATTTTTGCCATATTTGCATTGACATAAAATATGTCAAAATACCTCAAAACAAGAACAAGATGAAACTAGCTGAAATTAGTTACTTACAATGAGTTACTTACAATGGCAGTTTCTTGTCAGTGTTGGTAGCTATCTGGCCAACCTCAATCACAACTCACGGACGTATGCGCATCGTTTTCGTGTCAGCTAACCCATCTATATGTCTTGGTAATCTGTCTTGCATGCCTCGCAAATTCACCAAAGTAGACTAAAGTTATATTTAAATTAAATTACACAACTTTTCTAGTTAGGCTATAACATATTAATAATATATAAATATGTTTTGTGATCACTGCACTGCTATTTTAATTATGTGGGGGGGACAACAAAACATGTTTTTTCGGTTTGGGATTATTCTAAATGTTAAGGAACCCAATTTCATTTTAGCGTTTTAAATGTTCACACCCCTACAAACAACTGTCTATTCTAACCTTCAAACCTCCCACTGCAACTCTACACTGTTTCTTCTCTCGTTACTATCTCTTCCCCTTCTTCCCTATTCTTCTCCCTTTTTCCTTCTTGGTGGCCTCAGTAGACCCAGAGAAGCGCAAGCAGAGCCCCAGTGACGCTGCAAGCAGCCCGGGCAGCAAAGGGAGCCCATCTCCCCGCATGGAGGGCACCAAGCCCCCGGGGCTCCTCCTGGTTCCCCGTCTCCAACTGTCGCACCCCACCTCGGGGGGCAAAGGCACCCGCCACTTTGACACCCGGAGTCTGAACGAGGAGAATTTTATTGCCTCCATTGGTGTGTACCCCACCCCATCCCCCCTTGCATGCACTCTGAGAGCACCCCTTGCCCCCCCTGCTCACCAGTCTAAACCCTGCCCTACCCCTTGACCCACCTCTCTCCAACCAGGCAACAAGGGGCGTGCTTTCCCTTCCATTAAAAAAGAGCCCCTTATGATATTCCATTCACTTTGACCCACACCAGTGATGTGCGCCCAATGGTCAGCATTTAAAGCTGTAAAACTCTGAAATATATTTAGAACGTAAATACAATATGCTGGTTTGCCATAATATTTGGACACAGGTTGCATATTTGCACATCATGCAACTTTAATTAAATTTGACAAATAACCACATTTGAATTCCAGATCTGGCCTTGGATAATATGTTGCTATGTGTGCGAGATTGGAACAGCCTTGAGCGGTGTAGGCGTGTGTGAAATATTTGCATTGAGCCCACCACCCACGGCCTGGATGTGTTGTGTCCCTCCCCACCCACCCTTCTCTGAATGTTGAGTGCCCCAGTTTGCCGCCTCCTCTCGTGGAGTCCTCCTTTGTTTGCCTTCTAGCACCTTGACTGCATGTCTTCGTTTTCCGTTGTCTTCTCAACTCAAAATCTGCAGTACCGTGCTAAGGAGTCTGAAGACCTGTCTCTGCCTTTACTGCAGGTTTCCTTAAAGCGCGCTGTACAAGTAGCAGCTCTCTCKGCTCTAGCATGGKGGGTGGAGCGTCACTCCCCAGTAAACAGGCCCAAGGAAGAGACAAATTTCATGCTCACCGTTAGCAAGCCACGGTTGGAGTTTAGCTGAGGGATAGGGCTAATTAACACTGAACATCGTGGAAAAGGAGCGATGCATTGCTTCRCCTTTCGACCACCGTTCTACTATCTCAAATGTTACTTTGGGTCTGTATACAGGGGACAGATTCACCCAACTCCCTCAATCTCCCAACCTAAGCTCACTTCACCAGCCCCTTTTTTCTCTTTGGGAAGATGCAGCTTCAATTCTACGGAATGTCTTTTTGAGACTTGCACCCCTGCTTCTGCAACAGCTCCATTCAACCTGCTGGCTAGCTGGCTGGCCACTCCACCCCCATTCCATGCCCTTCACAAAGCCCTGCTGCCTCAGTCACCCTGGTTCTGGAGAGCCACACACTGCTAGCCAATAAGTTAGCACCTCGGTCACAGAACATTTGAAAGGAACCCCAGTATTCCACCTTGTGTGGTTCTCCAGGACCATGGTCCAGGAGTGTTGGGTGTGTTGTAATGTTACACCTCAGTAGCAGTAACTGGCAATGGATCAAACTTTGCATACATATAATTATGTCATAGTGTTCCATATTGCCAAGCTGAAATGTGACTACTCTCAGACATTACAAAACATCCTCAATTGTTAAAATAACAGATTTTTTGAATGCCTAATTTTGTTTTATGTTATGGTTTATCTAATGCTCATCCTCCATACCTGCCTACTCAACCAGCTCTCTGACACTCTCTCTGTCTTTCTCTCCTTGCTTGCAATGCATCTTGGGTAGAATTGTGGAGCAGGCACCATGAAAAGGATAAGCAAAAAGCTATGGAAAAACAACAGAGTAAGATATTTTTCACACACAAAAAAGACTGGGGGTATTGCATAACTGCCAGCTCTTAACATTTCCACGCCCTTCTCTCCACCTTTCCCCGACCTACTTATGTTTATTAGTCACAAATGATTTAAATAGTTAATATAAGTGATCATGTTGACATGGATAATGATTCTAGGACTAGGTCTATAATCTTGATTTGAGGTGTGTTCGTAACGGTTTGTACATTTTGGGTATCAGTGGAATAACTGAGTTACGCCTGCATATCTCAAATCAGGAGTCATAACTTAGTGAGTCTCTTACTCTCCATAGAGATACTCTGTCATATGTTTGCCAACAACTCGTTCCATTCTTATTCCCTGAGTTGTGAAATAGTCGTTGGAAACGTAGTCTGTCTGACACATACCCAATCGTTCCCTGTTTTTCCTGGGCTCTTGAGGTTCTGTCAAGGTTAAGACAGTTGTGGCATTTCATTTAACAAATGTCCTTTTCTGGAAAATCACTTCACGGCCAGAAGGTAAATTGTACTTTTTTCCCCAAATCAGATAGCTGAGCCATGAATGAATACATAATAGTTTGTTAGAGTACAAACACTGCTTGCAGGTTTCTTGGCTGCATGACCAAATGTATCACAGAAGTCATGGTTACATTTGCATTGAACTATTATAATTGACTGTACTTTCTTCCAATGTAAAGGTTTGATATCCTGGACTCTTCAAAATGTACAGATTGCAGGCCAGCGTTTGTTTCATTGTAGTAAAATGTTCCTAGAGGTGCATTATGTGAGTCATAACCAGGTGTTTCTGCAACAACTGACTGATATATTAACAAAAGTGCTGTTGTTCAATGCTTGTCTAAAAGCAAACTTGTGCAGAAAATGGTCCCCTATTTTGACTGTCCCTCAGTTTGTCTGCATGTCTAACTGCCTGAGTCTGTATGTCAACTTTGACCTCTTTTTATATTGGTATCTGCCTTTTGTCAATTACAGTTTGATCTACATCCATCAATATTCCTACTGATTTTGCACTCTCCACTTGCCTCTAAAAAGTCACATGATTGGTCCTTTGAAAGCTGACCACTGGATCATGTTCATTAGGGCACACGTACCAATGTTTTGCAACCGAAAACAAATGAGATAGTATCTCTCTGTTTTGGGCTATTTACTTCTGTTTTGGCCTACTGAACATGAGCTATTGTTATTTATTCWTTTTTTTATGCTTCCTGAATATTAAAAAAACAACATAGCTGTTGTTACTTTTGTTCATTGAATTCCACAACAAAAAAGAAAGACAAGATCCTCCGGCTGAATGGAAGTGTCCCTATTTTAGGGCCAGTTTTTCCGGTCAAAGTTATGGTGTTCGAGGTCAGACACACCAATAGCGTTTGCAGGCAGAGAGTACCTTGCACCTCTGAACGTAATTTGCAAACCGAGTGCGCACCAATTTCACATGGAGAATCGTGTGAAAAGTGTCGTCAGTCAGATCGGAAGACGAACGCTAAATCCACATTCAGTGCGACGTGTGCGAGCCTTTCAATAGCAGTTAGGTCACCACCCCCCCCACCTCTCTGCCAGTTGCCAATCATGTGACACTCAGTAAGGGGGCAGTGTGGAAGTGCCCATGGCACCCGTGCTGACAACAACATGTATCCTGCAGGAGCGGAGGGGGCTAAGAAACAGCACCCTGAGCTGACCGACACGGAGGAGAAGAAGTCCCAGATCAGTGCTGACAGTGGCCTCAGCATCACCTCCGGATCRCAGGTCTGTTATTTTCCAAAGCCAGCTCTTGTAACTAAGCGAAGCACGTGGAATCTGACATTTTTCATGTCGGTTATCTCCCAACTCTGGCGCTTGAGGGCCACAATATCTGCTGATTCTCATTCTTGCCTTTTAATCTGAGTCTGATATAGACCTGGGCAACCAGGGTTGTAGACTGAGTGTTTGGGTTTTGATGGCATGGACTTGTGAATTAGTATTAAGGAGATGACAAAAAACAGGAGTCACTACGGCCCTTGAAAAGAAGTTCATTTCCACTGTTTCTATATGCCTCTGTCTGCTCACCTCTCTTTTTCTTGGTCTTGCTTTGCAGAAGAGTGACACAGAGTCTGTGACCAGCACTGAACCACCAGTCCTTACCAGAAGCACCAGCCAGGACTCAGAGGCCAGCACAGTGGTAGGGCATGGCCAATACAGAGAAACAATCTCACCCCAATCCTAAACCCCTCTCAACCTTACCTCCGTGTGACTCATCCCAAGGACCGCTTACTCCCAAAGTGTGATTTCTATCCTTAGTCTAGTCTTACAAGGTTTACACTCAAGCTCAAGCCATACATCCCCAGTAACACTTATCCCAAACAGGTTGCTTCCCAATCTTACCAAATTCCAAGCTTGAATAATTTCTAGTCTTTGTTAACTTTGGTCCTACTCATCTCTTGTCTTGCTTTGTCTCAGCCTGGCACAATGGCTCTTACCAAAACCGTACGTGTCATACTAATCTACCTCATCCCCAGTGTTTCTTAGCCTTAGTGTAACTCAGTGATTCTCAAAAAAAACAGCTCTCCAAGAGCAGGGTTGAGGAGTACTGATCTAACTCTTGTCTCTTTTGGCCTTAGTCGAACACATCCTGTGTGTCTTTTAGCCTTAGCCTTACTCAGTGTGAGTTCTCTGTGTATCTGTATGCCTGATATTCACTAGTCTCCTAACACTTTGACCCCTGACACTTCCAGATAAGTAACAGCTCAGGGGAGACGCTGGGAGCTGACAGTGACTTGAGTAGCACCGCTGGGGAGGGCTTGGGTGGCAGGCAAGCCCCCCACCTCAACCTCTCCAGGGGAACACTGTCCGACAGCGAGATTGAGACCAACCCGGCCACCAGCTCAGTGTTTGTGAGTGGAAAATACTTCCTGGCTGATCACACTGCTTGATTCACCAGTTAATATTAGTGCAATTGTTTTGTTTTTGGGGTGTTTTCTAGATGTGCGAATGCATTCCCTGTGGGACATGAAGTCTACCTGTGGATGTCAATCTTGTAAATGCAGGATTGAGGGGTGATTCCAATTTTTGACTATCTTTGGCAAGATGAAATTACCCCATGATTTATGTTTTGTGGTGTTTGCCCAGGGTAAGACCCAAAAGATGAAGCCTGGTGTGAAGGAGGCGAAGGCAAAACTTGTGCCTGTCCTGGCTAAGGGGCCTCCCGCCCAGCCCTTGGAGGACATCAGCATGAGGATTTACCTGTGTGATGGCCTGCTGGGTATGTTCCAAGATGGCTGATGTTTTAGAAAGGCTATGGTTTAATATCTACTCGTGTCTTCTTTAGTCTCCCTCTGTTCAACTTTGTGGTAAAAAGTTACAGTAAATATGTAGTAGACTCAGCAAGATGTTGCATGCACAAAGTAAACAAAATATTAGGTCAATTTCCACATCTAAGAGCGTTGAAGCGCGAGGCTAAACGTGTCTGCTGTCTTGCATCGTGCTCATCTCATATCTGCGGTGCTGCTCGTTGTAACGTCATCTCGCGAAGTCTACCTTTTTAAAGTGAATCCTTCCTATAAGGCAAAACACAGATATACAGTACCAGTCAAAAGTTTAGACACACCTACTCAAAATACTCTTGGCATTCTCAACCCACTTTTCAATGAATGCATTTCAATTAACAGACGTGTCTTGTTAAGTTAAATATAACACTTTTTTGGTTGCTACGTGATTCCATATGTGTTATTTTATAGTGTTGATGTCTTCACTATTATTCTACAATGTAGAAAATAGTAAAAAATAAAGAAGAATTACTTGTTACTTTTACTTCTTATCAGTATTTTTAAGCATTTCACTGCAACACCTGTTATATTCGGCGCATGTGACTAATACAATTTGATTTGAATGAGTAGGTGTGTCAACTTTTGACTGGTACTGTATGTGTGTGTGTGTGTATACACTACCGTTCAAAGGTTAGGGGTCACTTAGAAATCTTCCTGTTTTTGAAAGAAAAGCAAATTTTGTCGATTTTAAAATGACATAAAATTGATAAAAAATACAGTGTAGACATTGTTAATGTTATAAATTACTATTGTAGCTGGAAACGGCAGAGTTTTATAGAATATCTACATAGGCGTACAGAGGCCCATTATCAGCAACCATCACTCCTGTGTACCAATGGTACACAATTATTTTTATTGGCCAATCTGAGATATGGCTTTTTCTTTGCAACTGCCTAGAAGGCCAGCATCCCGGAGTCCCCTCTTCACTGTTGAGACTGGTGTTTTGCGTTTAAAATGATCAACTTGGATTAGCTAACACAACGTGCCATTGGCACACAGAAGTGATGGTTGCTGATAATGGGCCTCTGTACGCATATGTAGATATTCCATAAATCTGCCGTTTCCAGCTACATATATACATGATTCGTCAAACTCTTTATCTAAAACTCTGTCTCACTATTTGACTAACACTGCATGAACTGTACTATAAAGCGTGAAGGTAGGTCTGAAGTGAATGAGGCTGGGTCAATTTTTTTGTCCTTTCACTCCTCTCTCTCTGCTTTTGGCTTGCCATTAACCCACTCAGCTTTGAGCTTAACCCTCTTTGCTCTGCTGCTCCTCTTCCTCCCTGCTGCGTGTCCCGGGAACGCCTTGCAGGGCGCGACAAGAGCTCCATGTGGGACCAGCTGGAGGATGCTGCCATGGAAACCTTCTCTCTGAGTAGGGCTGACCTCTTTCATCTTTTGACCTTCTATGTTTATGCTTGGATGCAATGCCCACCTGGGCTCTGGTGCTCACTTGTGTATTGTCTGGTGCTTTGATGTGGTGCTTTGATCTTTACCACCACTGGATTTCCCATCACACTGAGGGGTTTGTATTGTAAACAATGTAGCACGGCTCCTATGAATAAGTAAACAAGAGAAAATGTCTCTTGGTTGACAAACACATTTTCAACAATCACAAGGTCAGGTGTGTTCGTGTGCGTGTGTGCAGTTATGTAAGGTTCTGTGGGATCATGTGTCTGTTAATGCATGTCTACTGGCGAGTGTGGGGTGACGTAGTTGTCAGTGTGAAGGGGATTTTGACCTCGTGATGATTTTGTACAGTAACACTAGTTTTGTGTTTTTGTGTGCCCTTGTGATTGTGGTCATGATGTGTTTGTGTGTGTCCTTTTGGACACAGATAAGCAGTGTGTGTTTATATTTGTGTAGGTAAGGAGCGCTCTACACTGTGGGACCAGGTCCAGTTCTGGGAGGATGCTTACTTGGATGCTGTCATGTTGGAGAGGGAGGGGATGGGCATGGACCAGGGACCTCAAGAGATGATTGACAGGTACAAGTTGCCTATTAGAGTGGATCTGTATTTTTGAAATGTCAGCCATCCTTGTATAGCTGTGTTTCCTGTTTAGAGGCTGATGGTTACCACTGTTTACACAGATACCTGTCACTCGGGGACCACGACCGTAAGCGCCTGGAGGACGATGAGGACAGGCTGRTAGCTACTCTACTGCARAATATGATCGCCTACATGCTAATGGTTAAGGTGGGCCTATCATACACAATGTTTMACTCCGTAACCCCCGTATGTCAACTGCAGCAACTACAAATGTTAAGATAGGTAGGCATCGTATATTTTCCAATGTGTCTTGCGAAATTTGTTTGTCCGTTTCTGTCTGTCCAGGTGAGCAAGAATGACATCAGGAAGAAGGTGAGGCGTCTGATGGGGAAGTCCCACATCGGCCTCAGCCACAGCCAGGAGATCAACGAGTGTCTGGACAAACTGGCTAATTTGGTAAGAAGGCACCAAYGGTTCTCTCTCTTCAATAAAACAGGAGCCACTAAGGCGGTCAACTGTTCTACCAAGTGGCATATAGATTCAAAGTTTTATATGGTCCTTCAAGCCAGATCATTTTATGCAACACATGTTTTTAGTGTGTGTGAGAATATCAGTGTTGCTGAGACAGTATCTCTGTTTAACCCGCTAGAGTCTAAGCCCTGTCTAAGCCGGGGATGAAACATTTGATTTGGCATTACTTCTATTAGCCCATAGAAAAGCATTGAATAACAGATTCATTACATGGAACAACAATCCCCTAGAAAAATGTAAAGGAAGTTCTGTCTTATATCTGAGAGATATAAGAAAGATCAGGAAATGTGTTTTATAATTTTCCATGTATTTAACCCCTTATTTTAGTCACTAAACAGTCTCCATATATACTTCCATGATTAAAAAAAAAAAAAAACTGGTTATGTGGACCTTCAGATGAGGCTTGTGGGCTTCCTAGAGCAAAACAACCGACATGTACAGTACCAGTCAACTTTGGACACACCTACTCATTCACGGGTTTTCTTTATTTGTACTATTTTTCTACATTGTCGAATAGTAGTGAAGACATCAGAACTATGAAATAACACATATGGAATCATGTAGTAACCAAAAAAGTGTAAAAAAAAATCGAAATATATTTTATATTTGAGATTCTTCAAAGTAGCCACCCTTTGCCTTGATGACAGCTTTGCACACTTGGCATTCTCTTCTCTTTTTCAAAAATAAAGAAAAACCCTGGAATGAGTAGGTTTGTCCAAACCTTTGACTGGTAGGTGTGTCCAAACTTTTGACGTGTTCGTGAGAGACTCACCTTTCCACAGAGGGGTCATATCACTGTGTAGCCCAAACTGTTTGAAGCCTACAGACAGAAATTGGCAGATGGGGCTGTCACAACTCCGTAGAGCAAAACGGAGAACACCATCGGGTTCGTGAGAGTCATCTTTCCACAGAGGGGTCATAATAGTTTTATAGGCCAAACTGTTCAGACGCTACAAACGTTTTTGTGAGAAGACCGATTTTTCTGAGTATCTCGTGGTCTGACAAACACCGTTCTTCTAATTCTGCCACCTTTCACCCCAGATGTGGTAGGGCGATCTCAGCGGATGCGGTGGATTGAGAGGCAGCCCATGCAACAACAAAAAACATATCTCTAGCTTAAACAGATGTATTTTGKCACAGATTTATTTATGTTAATTATATTTCCATGGGGCCCCGCAAAAATTGTAAGAGAAGGGTTAACTTAACGTCTTGTTCACTCACATTTCAGAATGGCCGCGAGCTGTCCATCAGACCTAGTGGAAGCCGTCACATCAAGAAGCAGACCTTTGTGGTGCATGCTGGGACAGACACCACGGGGGACATCTTCTTCATGGAGGTATGAGAAAGACACTTTCAGAATTCACTTTCCCGGACCTTCCTTATACATAGTCCTTGTTCATGTTTTTTTTTATTGTGCCCAAGAGATGCATGAAAGCCAGACAAGTGTATCTGAATAGATCAAATTTAAGAACTGTCAAAATGCTGCAATTTGTTGTTTCAGTAGATCAAGCGTTTAGCTCTACAGTAGATATCAATTAATTGCWTTCTTTGCCTCTGTCCATTTCCCCCATTCAGGTGTGTGACGACTGCATAGTCCTGCGCAGCAACATCGGCACAGTGTATGAGCGCTGGTGGTACGAGAAGCTCATTAACATGACCTACTGTCCCAAGACCAAGGTGCTGTGTCTGTGGAGACGCAATGGCCAGGAAACCCAACTCAACAAGTTCTACACCAAGAAGGTGAGCCTCTACCGTCTGCGCTTCGCGTACTGAAATGCGGCTAGCAATTATGAACACAATGATATCCGTGTCAGTGGAACCTCTGATTAAGGTGACTGTAAATGTGGTGACTTTCGTGTCAGACTTTGTATAGACACTTTTCGTATTCCATAGTCCATAATCTGAATTCAAATGTTTTCTTGTCTAGTGTCGTGAATTGTATTACTGCGTGAAGGACAGCATGGAAAGGGCTGCTGCACGACAGCAGAGCATTAAACCAGGTATGTGTGCACGTTGGCTAGACACTTTCTTTGAGGCAGCACCAATGTATGATTGCGCTGCGTTTGGAAATGTATAGCCCTAGGGCAATGGTATTCAAAGTCTGGGTCGGGACCCCTAGTGAAGTTGCAGAGGAATAGCAGTGGGATTGCCTAAATATATTAAAGAAAATACAAATATAAAAAATTAGAGTTTTTTTTTTTTTAAGAGTACAGATTATTGTATGGGAAAATATACAAACGTTTATGAGAAAGATCATTTTAAAAATGAATGTTACTGAGGAAATGTATTAATTGGGTTCTTTTCATTTTGATAAGAGAGATGAAAAGTAATGAATTGAAGGTTATTTGTTCATGTAAAAATGGACATTTTCCAATTTTTAAGGTTGGGTCATTGCATTTGTCCAAAAAAATGGTATCCCCAGAAATGCTGGCAAACAAAATGGGGTCCCCAATGAAAAGGTTTGTATACCACTGCCCTAAGGGCTAATAGCAGTTAGCAATAGTTCATAGTCTATGGAAAAGTATAAATTTAGGGTGTAGGAATAACTCTGAGTAAAGGTGAGCTCTAAATTACTGCTTTATCATCCAAGAAATTCTATAACCTTTTGAGTCAATCAGCTCAGTTGGCCAAGTAAAGACTTTAATATCTGTCATCACTAACACTTTTCAAAAGAGATGTACTGCGGAATGGATAGGGGAGGGATCCTTTGGTTTAAGCGATCTGCCCCTCTCCATAGGTCCAGAGCTGGGTGGAGAGTTCCCTGTGCAGGACATGAAGACGGGCGAGGGAGGATTGCTGCAAGTCACCCTGGAAGGCATCAACCTCAAATTCATGCACAGCCAGGTAGGAGGCCTGTATTACCACATACACACATATACAATATATACACACACGCACACATACACACACGCAAAACCACTTAACCTCTTTCCACCCACCTCAATTCTTCTCTTTTTCTATTTTCTTTCTCTCACACACACAACTGTGGCTCACTTCCTCTAAGGTCCCTTTAAAAAAAGAGAGAGAATAGAAGGCATTTAGGGTTTTTTATGTTTGACATTGATAAATATTTTATAGCCTACTGAATTGAGTGCAAAAGCAGAGCACATTTTGAAGGTACTTCAGTCACCGTTTTGATCATGACCTTAGAGGAAGAATACATTTTTGTGCTTTGTCTTTCTATGATTTAAAAGATGTTATGTTTTATTTGTGCAGTCACTAAGATGTGTGTTTCAAGAAGAAAACACATATCCACTTAAACATTTCTGTTAAAGGCCTCCCGAGTGGCGCAGCGATCGGGGCATTGCATCGCAGTGCTAGAGGCGTCACTACAGATCCTGGTTCAATCCCGGGCTGTGTCGCAGCTGGCTGTAACCGGGAGACCCATGAGACGGCGCACAATTGGCCCAGCGTCGTCCGGGTTAGGGGAGGGTTTGGCCGGCTGGGATGTCCTTGTCCCATCGCGCTCTACRGACTCCTTGTGGCGTCCGGGGGCWWGCACGCTGACTTCAGGTCGCCAGRTGTACGACACATTGGTGCGGCTGGCTTCCGGGTTAAGCGAGCAGTGTGTCAAGAAGCAGTGTGGCTTGGCAGGTCGTGTTTCGGAGYATGCAWGGCTCTCGACCTTCGCRTCTCTCGAGTCCGTACGTGAGTTGCCTGCGATGGGACAAGACTGTAACTACCAATTGGATATTACGAAATTGGGGAGGAAAAAAGGGGTTAAGAAATATAATAATTGGACATTTCAAAAATACATAAATATTATGTTAATACTTAGCATTCTTACTTGTGGTGCCCAAACCTTGTCGTCTGTTCGTGTGTGTGGGGGGGAAGGCGAGTGTTCTGTTTGTGTTAGAGAGATTTCAGAGATAAGACGGATGACCTTGTGCAAAGACTTTTCATTAATAATTGCCATTTTATTTTACTGTTCTTTTAAAGTTTTGTCCCCTTAAATTCCCTTGACCTGCATATTAAAGTTAGATGAAAAATACCTCTTCAAGTATTCACATCTTTTGGGGGTGGGGCAATTCCATATCCTTAATCAACTTGAGTAAGAATATAATTGACCTCAGTCCTCACGACTGTCACAAGTAGATCTTTTTGGACCTAAAGGAAATGCTTGGATCTGAAATAACAATTATACAATTGCTCCGCCAATGATTGAGGGTCATAGGAGTGGCACTCATTTAATATAAGCAAAGTGACGAAACACACTGGACATATCACACTGTAGGATTGGGGCAAAAACGCATTGAATCAWCACAGGGYAATGCCTACTCATAAGGTAATACTCAATTGTAGTASAATAGAAAATCATGTTTTMGACSACTACATTCTTTATGAAAGGTCCTATCTTTTTGAACTGCTTTCTTGATTTCTTTAGATCACACAGCGCACCTAATTGAAAGTTATTAAGGCTAGACATTGCAGCGGCCAATCGAGAGTGTATTTGATTGTGCCTTCTTTTTGATGCAACACTTCAACACATTGGTCTAATTTGAGCCACCTAACAGGTTAGAACACGGTAGCTATGGTTGAAGAACAGTTACATCATCGTCATCATCATATAGAATTTAACAAGGGTACAAGAGTCATACGTTTGTAAAACCCTTTCCCTACTACAGACACCTAACTTACCTTTTAAGGAACAACACATACGTTTGTGCAACCTAATTGTACGATAATGGTCATAGCGCTCATTGAGATGCTGCTTGGCAAATTCAAACCACAAATTCAAACCTCTTTTTCCACCGTCAGCTCTGCAGGAGCTTAAGCACCAGTAGTAGATGTCATATTCATAGACATCATTCACGCAATAAAACAACAACAAAAAACACTTAACAATCTTGTTGTAAAGAACTTTTTCATATAATAGTTAAGGCCAACCCATTACATTTTCCCAGTGCAGGCCCACCCAAGCTTCCAGTGTCAGACATGGGGCACCGTAGGGTTAAATACGTGGGCATGTTACAGAGGGGTGAGGTTGTTATAGGCGGCAGCCTGTTTTGTTGGGGAGGCGATTGTGGCTGAGTGCCCTCTTGTACCTGTACTACTGAGCTGTTGGTGCCAGCCCTCGTTGCTGGAGGAGGGGGCATGGAGGGCATGGGGGGCGGGAGTGGGTTCCCAGCAGTCAAAACTGGTTGAAATGATGTAATTACATCATGTAMTATTATTGGTTTTGGTAAGCTGGTAGTAACTGTKWTTTTCTGGGTTAGGCCCAGGAACAAACCAAAAAAAGACCAGCTGTTACAAGTATAGACTAGACCAACTTTCAGTAGTTATTTTTCCACCTTTCGTAGTTTAGCACTTTATCATTCCAGTAGAAATTTCTGTGATGGGTATATTATATTGGCATTGARAGCTGTTAATACGTCAAGTCCCGTCCATTAGGTGGATTGTTTTTCMGGGGATAGTGCAGCGCCCTCTTTGTGCGCCGTCCAGTGTTTGTGCTCTTCTGTCCGATAATAATTCAAACCGTTTCTCTTCCATGCTCTCTCCCCCTGCAAGGAGCGGAAGGTACACAACCTCTGCTGTGTTTATTTGTTAGCGGTTATGCCATTCTTTGGTTGGGTTATTTTTCCTCAATTGTTTTAGCTGTGTGTGGCAAACTTTATTTTATGTGTCCTCATCTCTGTTTTCATATGGAATTTCCATGTATTCTAAGCATTACATGGGCCACAGTGCATTTGCATTAGTAGGGAAAACAGGAATTAATAGCAGTCACCATTGCTTCACTGTTGCTTCACAATAGCTTTGCTGATGCACACTATAGCTAAGGCACTATAGTGCGAACAAATTGCCATATTATAGTTTCATTCAGCAAGTAGTCATTAATAGCACTCACTTCATCATAGACCTTCCCACAATGCATTTCTACTCACCTAACCCCAGCACATGTAAGCATTCAATCATGGAAACTTCTGTTTTGTGCTTTCCTATTTCTTTTTGGTAGCGTTTAAAAGCTTGCATATACCATCCCTTTTTCCCTTTTAGTATTGACTAGATGAGAATTTAACGTTGTTCATTTTCTATCTGAAATGTTTAATTTCAGCCTGTTGTCATTGAGTTGCTAATGTTCTGTCTTGCTGTTTTTGTTTGTTTTTTGTTTTAGGTTTTCATAGAGCTGAATCACATTAAAAAGTGCAATACTGTGAAGGGAGTCTTTGTCCTGGAGGAATTTGGTAATTACCCCATCTATTGATTCTAGGTCTGTACTCGACACGGCAGTAACTCAGCTTCACGACAAACGCAACGCTGACGCACAGAGATAGCAACTGTAACGACTCAGGGTTCAGTGGATTCACAACAGCTCTTGCATACCTCGGGAAAAATATAGTCCGTGTTAGAATTAGCTAGTTTCATTTAGCAATTGAGAAGTCCAGCCCTCACAAATAGGAATGTTTGCTAATTTTATATTTATTGCTGATTTATAAAATAAGACAAAACAGCCCTAATTGTGAGAGTTCTGTCTTTATTTGCCGTCATTTTATTTCGTCCAGAAGTATTTTTAGTTTTTAACCATGAGGTCTTAGGAGTCAGATCTGTCGTATTATGATGGAAGACTTGATGCACAGCTTGTTTCTGCATCAGACTTTCGTAAGGATCAAATGTTGGAAATTCGAGCTTTAGGGTAGGAAATCATTTTAGGGTTCACTCGACCAAATAAGATGGTATGTGCATGAGAGGGAAATTCATCAAAGCCTAGAGCAAAGGGAAGCAGAGCCCCAGATTGTGTTTTAACGGTTTTAAAAACGCTCATTAAGAATAAAGGACACCTACGTTGATTTATGTTCTCAGCTCTCAGTTGAAGCTGAATTATCTTGAAAAATTGTTTCAATTTAGATTCCTAGGGGGGACTTGATCTGCTTGATCTTCAGGATAGAAGGATGCTAACTTGTTTGAAATGGCCACATCTGGGTTGCGTTGAGTAGGCACAACAACAAAAAACATTAAGAAAAGGAAAATGTGCTTTCTTAGGCATGTTCAGGTAGTATCTCAGCCATTTCAAAACGTTTTCGCTCAATGGTGCCTACTAAATGCGATTAGTGATTCCTTTCCTGAGACCAGGGCTACTATTTAGATATTTAGAGCATTTCCTTCTTGATGTGTACAGTAGATGGTTCGTCATGGCTTATTATACTGCCATATTTGAAACTGATAACCAGTGACCAATGAGATTGTTAGGAGAGCCCTAGATCTGTGAGGTGATAGCCCCCATCTATGTCAGCGCTGGACTGGGTTACTGCCATGTCTCTGTGCTGCTTTTGTAATACGCTACCCTCATCCTTGCCGCTATGAAAACCTTCATTCTCCAGCAGGTAAAGTGCTGTCAAATCTCTCTTCTCCTTTCCTCACTTAAGAGCATTCCTCCTCTCCGTTCCCACCTTCTCTCATGCCCCTCATTCTTTATGCAGAATCCCCCTCGTTCCTTTCTTGTACCCTTGCCTGAGTTTCTGCCTGTCCTTCTGACAGTTTATGAAACTGAAGCTTTCTGCTCCTCTCCATCACTTGAAAAAAGCAAACCCCTCTAGCGTTGTTTTTCCCTCAATGTTTTGAGACGAAGAAACCTAGCGACTTGACAATGTGGAGAGCAGAGGGTTTTGAACTGTCCCCTTCCCCTCCCCCATCTTTCCGACCTCTACATCTGTCCCTTCTTTCGTAGGTTCACAGTTACTAATGAAAAGTCTGTCCTCCGACACTGGCTTTGAACTTGGTCTAGGGAGTTGGGCCTCATTAAAAGGACACTTTGGGATTTTAGCAATCTACTTCCCCAGAGTCAGATGAACTCGTGGATACCATTTTTATGTCTCTGTGTCCAGTATAAAGGAAGTTAGAGGTAGTTTCGTGAGCCCAAAAACTTCGTCATTACACTAACGCTAGTTAGCAATTGTGCTAGTTAGCAACTTCCTTCAAACTGCACGCAGAGACATAAATATAGTATCCATGAGTTAATCTGACAATGGGGAAGTAGATGAAGGGCCTCAATGCCAAAATCCCAAAGTATCCCTTTAACAGTTTATGTATTTGTGACGTCTTTAAGTGTTCAGTTTCTTGCTTTGTTTTTTTCCCTATAATGTCCTGCTTAGTTTCTTTCCCATTCTCCACATTGTTTTACATTGTTATTGTTGTTGCTGTACACATTTGTTCGCACTGTGACTCATGCACAGTCTCAGATTTTTTGTATTTTCAAGCCATTCGTGTGAGTTCTTTCCTTTTCCGTGGGCCATGTATGTCCTTCTTTACACAATCATTTTGATGCCTGTATTCAAATGGTTTGCTGCTACAAACAGTTGAATCTATTCACCAAAACAAATCTAGGAACAGTAAGTAATGGGGGCAGGAAAAACCCTTTTTAGGAAACAACCAAACTATATATTTTTTATCAGCTGAGAAACTGAGCCAACTCATACAGGTATACTGTTTGACATGTACCACAAGGATTAAGCTGGCGGCAAGCTAGAAGCGAGGTTGAAGTTTGGGTGGTTCTCGCAAATGAAGCAAAATAAACAAACTAGCCAGCTTTTTGTCAGAGCTGTTTGCCACTCGCTGTGGACTGAGCAGATTAAATTCTCTAACTTTGTGAACTCATCTCTGGTGAACTATGCAGACCGTCATCAAGATGGTAGTCCGGTATGCAGACATGGTGGGAACATAACCAAACTGTCCCTAAGTTTTATTCACACACAAGCAGTTTTCCATATTTAGCTTGAAAGATGATAGCTAGCTACGTAACTTAGCTGTGGTTGTTTGCCAGTCAGCATAGCTTGTAGAATACTATGTGCGTTATGCCCTGGGATAGTGCGACCCTAGCCCCTGTGTCTTCGGTCAAAAAGACATGCAAGCCGTTGATTCACTGTGAACACTTCAATTCCACAGTAACCAGAATAATGGTGAATATATAGTAGTAACGATGTGTGTGGTTTCTATTTGAGAAAATGAATAATAATACAATATTAGTAATGTATATGAATTCACTAGATAAGAATTTGACATAAGTATAGAATAGGTAATATGCATAAACATACAGAAAATAATCTGCATAAATAGTAGAAAGGAATGTATACATAAACATAATGTCAATAATACCTAAGAAATAGGCATACATAATAAGTGGCTGTGATATATACATAATAGGTGATACACGTAAACAATATGCATATATTGATTGCAATAATAAACTGTGCCACTAGGCTGCAGACGAGCCCTGTAATAGCTCTAATTGCAAAGGCTGACTGACATCCGGGAAGATTCCGGAAAGGGCGGCGCTAGAGAACGACAACTCTTAACGGCTGCGTTTCAAACTCAAAGTAGACAGCCCTAGGCCCTAACCCTCAGGCCTTGAATGACGTTTTACATCGTCACATCCGAGTGTTCTTTAAATGTCCCTTGCCCAAGCAAGGGAGAGTGATGATCGGAGATTCAATGTCCTTGGTGGAAATCTTGAAGTTGAGCTTAAAAACAACCAACCTAAAGCTATTAGTGTTTATTACATTTTTATTTAATCAGGGTCTGTAGTCACGCCTCTAGCACTGCGAAGCAGTGCCTTAGACCGCTGCGCCACTCGAGAGCACAATGTACCTAGTAAGCTAACGTAGCTAGCTAGCACTCCTGTCAGGTAGCTAGCTACAGTTACCACAAGCTGGCTAGCTAGTTTTATAGTTTGGTAACTTACTCTAATATCTGAATTCCAAAAAATATGTTTATGAATCTAGCTACGTTTTATAGGCTCCTCACTACGAGACTACGCCAATTTTCCAATGCTAAAATCAATGTAATTTATATATTTTTTTAGCAAGCTAAGTTCATAATGTTTTCTGACATGCCGAAAATGCAGCCTTGTTGATGTAAATGTAAAACTTTGTGGCCACCAGAGTTTGACATGTGACTACAGATTGAATTGTGGGTGATATCCTGATACCCTGCAAGTGACCAAAGTTCTTCACTCGCTCCGATGGCAATCAAACTGCATCCAGTTTCACTGGGGATTCCCAGAGGGACAATTGCTAGACCAAGGGCTGAGTGGGTAAAAATAACGTGTTTGGACTGCAGCCTAGTGGGTGCTGTATTTCCCCATAGAGAATATCAGGCATAAATGGCGAACTGCCTTAATGGCCTACAGTTACATACAACACTGTAGAATAGGAATTTACAGGTACAAATAACATGCAGGGTGTAAGCATACACAGTAACAAAAGGGATAGAAGTAACAAAAGGTATAGAAGTAAGATAATATGGAATATAAACCTGTACAAGATACTGTTCTGACCACGGCTTAGACCAGTTAGAGGAACCGTGATGGAAGCACATAATATACAGCTAAACAAGGAACGTGAACTATATGTTGTAACCCAATACTGATACATTAATTTGTAATGGACAATGTATAAAAATGAGTAGCAAGGCTACATTAACTGGGAACTAGCATAGGCTAACCAGGATAAGTTAGCAAGGCAAGATACAATGATGCAGTAGAATGTTACAGTTATAACTTGGTTTATCTGTGGCGATTATACAACAGGCATAGCAAACATTTTGTAATCAGATTACAGGCATAGCGATTTTTTTTTTTTTAAACAAATTCATACCACTTTGTTTTCTCAATCACATTCAATTCAGCATTGGAAAAAAGACACGTTTAAGTTTGTTCCACCTGAGTGAGTCTGACCACAAGTCAGAGACCACTATGATGATGCACCAAATGCGTTTGGATACTTTTTGCCTTCTACTCTGTAGCGGTGCATGGGTAAAATCACTGGGGAAGCAAAGCCAGGAAAAAAAGCAATATTACAACCTATGTGTTGTGATAATTGCATTGTTTGCTCTGTAACCTGTTAGTTCATATGCCTTGCGACCGTGATATAAGGCCGAGATAATAAAAAGACAGTGGCAGAATAAATTCAACCAGGGGTGCAACTTTCACTGGGGATGGGGGGACATCACATTCCCCCACATTCTGAAATAGCATTTTTGTCCCACCCACTTTTATCATTGAAATGTGAAACAAAACGAGGCAACGGTGTGCTTTAGGACCATGTGGATGCCTCTGAGCGGTCGGGTAGGCTGTTTGGAGTATTTATCCGAATGGATTAAGAAAGTGTCCCCCTCACTTCTAAAACCAAAGTTGCGCCCCTGAATTCAACCACCTTTGTTTCATCACAAAACCGGAGAGTAACCTCTGTCCGTTGAAGTCCACAAAGCAAATTGCGTGTAACAAACAGTTACATGACCTACAGCATGGTCAAGCAAGTTAATGTTTACGACATTTTCTGACTACTAAACAACTATTGATTTAGAACAAAGAAGCGTTACCGCAAGTCGCAAAGAAAACAGGAGCTGCCTCCACTATTCCAGCACCATTTCAACTGCAACATTTCAACATCATCAAATCATCTATGCTTAGTCTAATACAGTGACAACTAAAAGATACCAAAAACAATTTAGTCCAATCAACGTAAGCTAAATATGATGTGGCTGTCCATGGTTCTGATTTGTGTGTGTGAATGCAGAAAAACATGTTCACTCACCCTACTACAAGCATTTCACTACACCCGCAATAACATCTGCTAAATATGTGTATGTGACCAATAAAATTTGAAACGCCAATGCCATCCTCTCATGTTGACGAAACAGTCTGACTGTCATACAATATACGCTTTTATTTTTTGTTATCCTAGGCTACCTGGCTAAAATGCTTGCTCGCTAGCCTAACTTCCTTTCGTGGGAAACGTGAGCTAGTTAACATTAGCCTTCTCCGTATAGCTACGTAGCTATTGAACTATCATCCTCTCAGTCCAGGGGAACAATGTATGAATTTATGGTTGGATCAGAATTCCCTTTATAATTATTGCCTAGTACGGAGAATTAAATAAAACCATAAGTCCAAATCCCTATCTCCATCCATGCCAAGGAAAGGGCTAATTTTAGCTAGCTAGCCACTGGAGGACAACAACACGAGATGCAACAATTCAAATCAAATCATCACATTTTATTTGTCACATGCGCCAAATACAACAGGTGTAGACCTTACAGTGAAATGCTTATTTATACAAGCCTTTAACCAAAAATGCAGTTAAGAAAAAGTGTTGAAGTATTTACTAAAATAAACTGAATTTAAAATAAATAAATAATAATAATTAACGAGCAATAATAAAATAACAGTGAGGCTATATACAGGGGGTACCGGTACAGAGTCGATGTGCGGGGGCACCGGTTAGTTGAGGTATGTAGGTAGAGGTAAAGTGACTATGCGTGGAAAATTAACAGAGAGTAGCAGCAGTGTAAAAATGGGGGGTGGGGACAATGCAAATAGTCCAGGTAGCCATTTGATTAGCTGTTCAGGAGTCTTATGGCTTGGGGGTAGAAGCTGTAAAGAAGCCTTTTGGACCTAGACTTGGCTCTCCGGTGTCTTAGGCAATTTTTTGGGCCTTCCTCTGATACCGCCTAGTATAGAGGTCCTGGATGGCAGGAAAGTTGGCGCCAGTGATGTACTGGGCCGTATGCACTACCCTCTAGTGCCTTGCGGTTGGAGGCCGAGCAGTTGCCATACCAGGCGGTGACGCAACCAGTCAGGATGCTCTCGATGGTGCAGCTGTAGAACTCTTTTTTTTTCTTCTGAGGACCCACACCAAATATTTTCAGTCTACTGAGGGGGAATAGGCGTTGTCGTGCCCCCTTCACAACTGTCTTGGTGTGTTTGGACCATGATAGTTTGTTGGTGATGTGTACACCAAGGAACTTGAAGCTCTCAACCTGCTCTACTACAGCCCTGTCGATGAGAATGGGGGAGTTTTCTGTCCTCTTTTTTCTGTTGTCCACAATCATCTCCTTTGTCTTGATCATGTTGAGGGGTAGGTTGTTATTCTGGCACCACACTGCCAGGTCTCTGACCTCCTCCCTATAGGCTGTCTCATCGTTGTCGGTGATCAGGCCTACTGTTGTGTCGTCGGCAAACTTAATGATGGTGTTGGAGTCGTGCTTGGCCGTGCAGTCATGGGTGAACAGGTAGTACAGGAGGGGACTGAGCACGCACCCCTGGGGGGCCCCCGTTTTGAGGATCAGCTTGAAGGATGTGGTGTTACCTACCCTTACGACCTGGGGGTGACCCGTCAGGAAGTCCAGGATCCAGTTGCAGAGAGAGGTGTTTAGTCCCAGGGTCCTTAGCTTAGTGATGAGCTTTGAGTGCACTATAGTGTTGAACGCGGAGCTATAGTCAATGAATAGCATTCTCACGCAGGTGTTCCTTTTGTCCAGGTGGGAAATGGCAGTGTGGAGTACAATAGAGATTGCATCATCTGTGGATCTGTTGGGGCGGTATGCAAATAGGAGTGGGTCTAGGGTTTCTGGGATAATGGTGTTGATGTGAGCCTTTCAAAGCACTACATGGCTACAGATGTGAGTGCTACGGGTCAGTAGTCATTTAGGCAGGTTACCTTGGTGTTCTTGGGCACAGGGATTATGGTGGTCTGCTTGAAACATGTCAGTGATGACACTTGCCAGTTGGTCAGCGCATGCTCGGAGTACACGTCCTGGTAGTCCGTCTGGCCCTGTGGCCTTGTGAATGTTGACCTGTTTAAAGTTCCTACTCACATCGGCTACGGAGAGTGTGATCACACAGTTGTCCGGAACAGCTGAAGCTCTCATGCATGCTTCAGTGTTGCTTGTCTCGTAGCGAGCATAGAAGTTATTTAGCTCATCTGGTAGGCTCGTGTCACTGGGCACCTCATGGCTGTGCTCCCCTTTGTAGTCCGTAATAGTTTGCAAACCCTGACACATCCAATGAGCGTCGGAGCCGGTGTAGTACGATTTAATCTTAGTCCTCTATTGATGCTTTGCCTGTTTGATGTTTCGTCGGAGGGCACAGCGGGTTTTCCTATAAGCGTCCTGGGTTAGAGGCCCTCTCCTTGAAAGCGGCAGCTCTACCCTTTAGCTCAGTGCGGATGTTGCCTGTAATCCATGGCTTCTGGTTGGGGTATGTACAGTCACTGTGGGGACGATGTCATCGATGCACTTATTGATGAAGCTAGGGACTGATGTGGTGTACTCCTCAATGCCATCGGAAGAATCCCGGGAACATATTTCAGTCTGTGCTAGCAAAACAGTCCTGTAGCTTAGCATCTGCGTCATCTGACCACTTCCTTATTGAGCGAGTCAGTGGTAATTCCTGCTTTACTTTTTGCTTATACGCAGGAATCAGGAGGATAGAGTTATGGTCAGATTTGCCAAATGGGGGGCGAGGGAGAGCTTTGTACACGTCTCTGTGAATGGAGTAAAAGTGGTCTAGAGTTTTTTTTTTTTCTCTCTGATTGCACATTTAATATGCTGGTAGAAATTAGGTAAAACGGATTCAAGTTTCCCTGCATTAAAGTCCCTGGCCACTAGAAGCGCTGCCTCTGGATGATAATTTTCTTGTTCGCTTATGGCCTTAATGCAGCTCTTTGAGTGACGTCTTAGTGCCAGCATCGGTTTGTGGTGGTAAATAGACAGCTGCGAAAATATAGATGATAAACTCTTCATAAATAGTGTTGTCTACAGTTTATCATGAGATTGACTTCCTTAATATTAGATTTTGTGCACCAGCTGTTATTTACAAATAGACACAGACCGCCACCCCTTGTCTTACCGGAGGTAGCTGTTCTATCTTGCCGATGTACCGAAAGCCCCGTGAGCTGTATGTTATGTTATCTATGTCGTCGTTCAGCCACGACTGTGAAACATAAGATATTAGTTTTTAATG
>NW_019942516.1:0-33158 GCF_002910315.2 Salvelinus sp. IW2-2015 | reverse complement strand
TTTGTAGTGATGCCTCTAGCACTGAGATGCAGTGCCTTAGACCGATGCGCCACTCGGGAGCCCTTAAGTTACCATAGATTGCCATAGATGTCCTGTTAATTACCAAAATTACAGAAAATTATGGTAACTTTGGTAAATTACCGGTAGTTTATTTACCAAGTGCTCAGACATCACTCGGACCTGAAATGCCCAGCACTCAGCAACTCTGCATCTATTTCTGCATAAAGATCATAATTATCCTGTCCAGGGCTTGTACTCTGTCAGCTTTCTGATTGTAGACTTTGAGGAGACTCAGAGAGACTCGGAGAGCACATGCTCTGTTCAATGTAAAGCTCACTGATGTGAGATGCCTTATTGTAATATTCTAAAATAAACTCAGATAAGATTGGATCATTTACAAGAGCTGCAGGCAAGCAATTAAGGCAAAGGATTAAAGTGCCATGTTAATGAATACTAATAAACACCATGTGTATGCATACACTGCCACATCGAAATTAGCAACATTACTAAGCGATTTTCCATATTACAGCATTATTACGCATAAGAATAGGTTGTTTGCATTCTACTTCGCATGTCATAAAATGGACACCTTAAATCTGTATGACCAAAAGTGTGCAATTGTTTCAGGGTAATTGTTCTTCATCTTCAGTGCCCTTTAGTATTGTGTTGACTATAGCAGTTACTGTATACAATGAAAAGTTTTCATAAAACTATAGTGCCTCATGGATTTTACAACCTTGTTTATCCCAAGATCGAAAACACAAATGTTTGAACAGAATTGTAAATAAATAACATACAGTATTCACACTTTTACACATCTTGTTAACATTTTGAGTATGACGGATACATGCACTGCATCAATCAAATCCCTCTGAATTTGAGATTATGTTTTTAATGACCAAACCTCTTTGTCTGTTTGTTTATTTCCAGACATTGTTCGAAAGACAGAAGCTCTGAGCGACGTCCTGGGAATAGGTGGACGTAGCAACGGGGATAAGACACACAAACCTGATTATACCATGCTGTCGCCGAGCTTCAGAAGAGTGAGTGCTCAGTGCTGCATCCTCCATCAATGTTGAGATAACAGATACAGCATCCACCATCAATGTTGAGATAACAGATACAGCATCCTCCATCAATGTTGAGATAACAGATACAGCATCACATCAATGTTGAGATACACAGATTACAGCATCCTCCATCAATGTTGAGATAACAGATACAGCATCCACCATCAATGTTGAGATAACAGATACAGCATCCTCCATCAATGTTGAGATAAACAGATTACAGCATCCACCATACAATGTTTGAGATAAAACAGACTCATCAGCATACACACCTCCAATCAATGTTGAGAGATGATCTCATCAGTAGATATACAGCATCCACCATCAATGTTGAGATAACAGATACAGCATCCACCATCAATGTTGAGATAACAGATCAGCATCCACCATCATGTTGAGATAACAGATACAGCATCCACCATCAATGTTGAGATAACAGATACAGCATCCCCATCAATGTTGAGAAAACAGATACAGCATCCACCATCAATGTTGAGATAACAGATACAACGCTCTCAACAAATCTTTCGTCTGTCTGTCTGTCTGTCTGCTTCTCTGTCTGTCTGTCTGTCTGTCTGTCTGTCTGCTGTCTGTCTGTCTGTCTGTCTGTCTGTCTGTCTGTCTGTCGTTGTCTGTCTCTTCTGTCTGTCTGTCTGTACTGTCTGTCTGTCTGTCTTGTCTGTCTGTCTGTCTTGCTGTCTGTCTGTCCTGTCTGTCTGTCTGGTCTGTCGTCTGTCTGTCCTGTCCCTCTCTCTCTCCTTTCCTTTCTCCCCTTCCCCCCTCTCTCTCTCTCTCCTCTCTCTCTCTCTCTCTCTCTCTCTCTCTCTCTCTCTCTCTCTCTGCGTCTCTCTCCTCTCTCCTCTCTTCTCTCTCTCTCTCGTCTCTCTCTCTCTCTCTCTCTCTTCTCTCTCTCTCTCTCTCTCTCTCTCTCTCTCTCTCTCTCTCTCTCCTCATCTCTCTTGCTCGTCTCTCTCTCTCTCTCTCTCTCTCTCTCTCTCTCTCTCTCTCTCTCTCTCTTCTCTCTCTCTCTCTCTCTCTCTCCTCTCTCTCTCTCCTCTCTCTCCTCTCTCTCTCTCTGCTCTCTCCTCTCTCTCTCTCTCTCTCTCTCGTCTCTCCTCTTCTCTCTCTCTCTCTCTCTCTCTTCTCCTCCTCTCTCTCTCTCTCTCTTCTCCCCCCTCTCTCTCTCTCTCTCCTCTCTCTCTCTCTCTCTCCCCCATGTGAATGTATGTAAAAGAATACCTTGACTATGCCAACTGTATGGTTGTATAATGCATGCATCGTGTATAAACAGTTCTCATTAGCTCCATTAATAACAACATTAACTTGTTGATGTGCTGCTATTATGATGACTACTATTAACACTTTTTTATTTTTTATATCTCCATTAAGAAATCCACATGCTCACTCGCCAACCCTCCAGGTGAGTGCATGGGGAAAACTCATGTTTCCGTGTGTCTCAGTGCCTCTAGGGCTGACATTTAAAATGCAATTCTACCAAGTGTTTTCCACATATGGAAAACTGGAGAAGGTGTAGCTTTGGATCATGTGAACAAAAATGCTTATTTAGCTCTGGCTCTTAGACTGTACAAAATGCATTGGAGGAAAGACATGTCTCTTTAGCCAAAGCCAACTTGTATGCAAATGCATGCACGCTTCAATAAACCATGGCTACTGTCACAATCAAATGAGGCAGCAGACATATTGCTATACTGTATCAGATTGATTTGCATTGGCAATACCTCTGCCTCTGTGTCTTATCTGGTTTATGTTGCATTTTTACATTCACAGACATGGGCAACACCAGGGATGACATTCTCAATATTCTATCAAGGAAAGACTTTGAAAACTTCAGACAGGCCCTTAGGAAGGAGCATGTGTCTATGCTCTTCAAAGACAACAACACTCTTCTCCACTACACAGTGGTTAGTGGTGACACAGAGAGTGTGAAGCATGTCTTGAGTCTTGGTGCGGAGGTAAACTCACAGAGCGTCAGAGGATACACCCCTCTCATTGTGGCTGTGCTCCACAAGTTCCACGAGATATGCTCCTTGCTGACGGAGCACGAGGCAGACGTTAAACTTGGAGATGGGGACCAGTGGACTCCTCTGCACTTTGCCGCTCAAAGCGACGACAGCAGAGTTGTCCGTCTGCTACTGGACAGTGGCGCCCAGCCTAGCGTTAAGGAGAAAGCCGGGTGGACGCCGCTTCACCTGGCCACTCAGAACGGCCACGAGAACGTCGTGCGTCTCCTCCTGACGCGGATGGGGAGCGCCGACGAGCACGAGGAGGTCCACGGGAGGACGGCGCTCCACGTGGCGAGTGTGTACGGCCACCTCGCCATCGCCAAGCTCCTGCTCAGTAAGGGAGTTGACCCCAACGGGACGGATCACTCCCTGACCACCGCTCTACACCTGGCAGCCGAGGAGGGCCACAACAGGGTAGCCAGGCAGCTGGTGACAGCTGGCGCCGATGTCAACTCCCTGGACAGCCGGCACTACACCCCATTACACTTCGCCGCCCTCAAGGGACACACGGGCATCTGCAGGCTACTGTTGGGCAACGGGGCGAATCCCGACCCCAGGACCCTCCAGGGTTGGACGCCCATGCACTTGGCGGCGCTGAAGGGCCACGCGACCACCGTGCTGGAACTAGAAGCCCACCAGGGCTCTATGGACCTGCCAGGAAAGGGTGGCTGGACACCCCTCCACTTGGCCTGCCACCACGGGCAAGAGGAAGTGGTGTCCAAGCTGCTGTCGGCCAAGGCCAATCCCGACATGGCAGAGGATAGCGGCTGGACGGCGCTCCACTTGGCGTGTAACGGCGGCCTTTTCCCCAGTGTGCTCCAGCTCATCTCGCATCGGGCCAACGTCAACGCTCTGAACAAGAGCCAGGCCACCCCATTACATCTGGCTGCCCAGAACGGCAGTGTTCCCATTATCAAAGCCCTGCTAATGAACGGGGCAGAGAGGAGTAGTAAGGACTCGACAGGCTGCACAGCCCTATCCCTGGCCAGGAAGTGTCAGAAAGAGGAGGTAGTGCAGCTACTGGAGGACAGTTAGTGAGCCTTTCACACTACTGTGCCGAACCGAGCCGCACCATACCAAGCTGAACCGAGCCGAGCCAAACAAAGCTGTACTGAGCTGGTCTGGTTACATATCCACCATTGTTGCTGGAACTGTGCTAAAAAATTGTAATGTGAGAATAAACTATCCGAGCCAGTACAATTTGTTTCGGGTTGGCAAGATAGTGTAAAAAGGGTACTAGAAAGCCAACAACGGCATGTTGAACGATAACTCTGGACAGGGTAACACTGATGTCAGGCTTAGTGACTAAGAAGTACAGTACATCACTGTTGGGAAAAGTGTATTGATACTCTATTGATTTATGTCTCTACGGTGTCTACGCTGTAATTAGGAATGTTATTCTGAATGCTCAATATTATATTACATTGTTATGTTAATTTAAATTGTTTAATTATTTTTTTCCAGTGGTCAAGGATGACCTTACTGTCTGTTGTCGACATCTATAAATATGTAATTATGACTCTGACCATGAGTGGATTATAAAATAACTTTTCATTAGCTGGCAAATAGTGAAGGTTTTTCATTCTCCTCCCTGCGGTGACCAACCAAGAGCACGATATCTTGTGCAAGTCTAAGCTGCCAGGTTGACACATTATATTGAATAGGACTGAAATGCATTGAGAAATATATTTACATATACTTATGTTCTCATTTCCATGGCACAGGTGACCAATTTTTATTTTTTATTTTTTTATATTCCAGCATAGTAGCCATGACCGTACTGTAACATATCCCATGAGTCGTTGTCACAGAAAACAAACATAGTCAGCTAGTACTCATACCATATCAGATCAGTTGGATCTACTTAACTTAATGCTTCCCTGACAGGTGGAAGTGATCCGAAACCTGTGTGCGATGTAATCGAAAACCTTCCCACAACGTTTATCTCACCAGACAGGAATGATATCAATGTGAAACATTGCAATCATTCTCACTACCACCCTCCCCGTGAGAAGATAACTCGTTTGACAGCATTTCTCTCTCCCCAAACAGTATGATGATCTCTTTCTGACACCAGTGCACTTCATTCATAAAAGACTGTGTGCCACTCCCATCCACAATAGTTTACAGCAGACTTCCTGAAAAATGTAACTCATCTTCACCATCTAATCAAAGTTAGTCTGAATCAATGGCTCCGGCACAACCTTTTACACCCACAGTGACACATTTGACGGTTTCCATCAGGCTATAATTCAGTTTGCAAATCCCTAACAGAATTTCTGAGGAAGGTCAGGAGACAACGTACAACAGCAGCTAATGCCAGTTTAATTGGGCGAGCCGTTAACCTTTCACGAGTATCAACCCCGGATCCGGGAGCACCCCCCACCCCCCACACACTGATTAGCATAGCTAGCATAGCTTCAGAAGTAGATAGTAGCATCTAAATATCATTAAATCACAAGTCCAAGACACCAGATGAAAGATACAGATCTTGTGAATAAAGCCACCATTTCAGATTTTTAAAATGTTTTACAGGGAAGACAAAATATGTAAATCTATTAGCTAAACACGTTAGCAAAATACACCACTATTCTAACTCCATCAGTTTCTTACTCCTTCAGGTGCTATCACCAATTCGGCTCAACTAAGATATTGATATCCACTAACCAAGAAAAAACCTCTTCAGATGACAGTCTGATAACATATTCATGGTATAGGATAGTTTTTGTTAGAAAAAAGTGCATATTTCAGGTAGAAATCACAGTTTACAATTGCACCCACCATCACAAATCGACTAGAATTACTAGATAGAGCAACGTGTATGACCAATTTACTCATCATAAAACATTTCATAAAAATAGACAAAGCATAGCAATGGAAAGACCCAGTTCTTGTGATTTCAGACCATATTTCAGATTTTCTAAGCGTTTTTCAGCGAAAACACAATAAATCGATAAGTTAGCATACCACATGAACAAACGTTACCAGAGCATCGATTCCAGCCAAAGAGCGCTATAACGTAATCACCGCCAAAATATATTAATTTTTTCACTAACCTTCTCAGAATTCTTCCGATGACACTCCTGTAACATCATTTTACAATATACATATACAGTTTGTTCGAAAAGGTGCATATTTAGCCATACAAAACCGTGGTTACACAATAAAAATACTAGGAAATCAAGCCTCAATATGTCTGACGTCATCTATCAGAGTGATCTAGTTTAATTGAAAGCTAATCATATACTTGACTAAAAAATACAGGGTTGACAGCAATCGAAAGACAAATTAGTTCTTAATGCAACCGCGGATTTACATTTTTAAAATTATCCTTACTTTTCAATACAGGGTTGGCCAAGTGAAGCTATACCAAACAAAATGGCGAATTATGCGTTTAAAATATTTCGACAGAAACACGGTTTATCATATTAAATATTGCTTACTTTGAGCTGTTCTTCCATCATATTCTTGGGCAATGTATCCTTTCTATGTTATAAACGTCTTTTGGTCGATAGATGTCCTCTGTCCTTCGAAATGTCCACCACCAACGACCGACTCCCTAAAACGTGTGTCCAAACTTTCAGAACGCACAACAAAGAAATTCCTCAAAATCGCACTAAACGGATATAAATTGATATAAAACGGCTCAAATTAACTACATTATGATGTTTTTAACAACTATAACGACTGAAAACATGACCGGAGAAATATTGCTGGTTAGAAAACGATTTGGAACGAGGCAGGTCCGATGGCCTTCACGCTTGAGGCGCACGTTGAGAAAGGACGGTCTCTGTACATTTTTGTCATTTATAATGGCTGTGAACGTCCCATCGACTTCATTGAAAACGTGATGACGTACAGACACCCAGAGGAAGACGTAGGCAGTGTCGGTTTCTTCATAGCATTCACTGTGGCCTTATAAACAGACCCCAGATCAGAGGTAAAMATTTCTGAAATCTGAACCCTGTCATGAAAAGTGCTGTAGAAATTGTTCTGTACCACTCAGAGACAAAATTCCAACTTCTATAGAAACTAGAAGGTGTTTTCTATCCAATAATAACAATAATATGCATATTGTACGATCAAGAATTTAGCACGAGGCAGTTTAATTTGGAGACACAAATATGCTAATGCGGAACAGCACCCCCTATAGTTGCAAGAAGTTAAGGGCATTGCATCACAGCAAGGGATGCTAGTCAACAGCAGGAGTTTAGATAGAAGAAGGAACGCTTGCTGTCGTCCTTTTTCCCATGGGACATCCCTTGTAGGCCTACTACTTTCAGACAAAATGTTGCATTATTAATGAATGCTATATGTTTACACAGTCTATGGATATTAATAGTACACCAAACTACCACTACAAGGGTCGGTGGTGTATTTAATTCCCCAGCGGGCTAGAGGGATATCTTTGAGTTGAGACAGCCTCTCACAGGGTTAAATGATCCACAGAGGCCTGTGGTGCTTAGCAACTGCAAACATGACTAATTCAGCCACTGAACCAGCTCCTGACCCAGGTGTGCCGCCTCAACAGCCCCCCTCCAAGAACGTCTCCTCTGCCCGGGCACCTCTGGTCTTGCCCAGGTAATTGACGGGGAGTGATCTTTCAAGTCTCCAGGGTGATGATGTGGAAAACATTTTCCCCTGTCATCTTAGCCACCACTTGGCCTCTCAGTATACCTGTATTAAAAAAAAATACCCCCGAGTTTAATCCCTTTTGCTGCCCAAGGTTACTATTTGGGCAATTATCATTAAGTCTTTCTTCTAGCAGACCTGTCAGTATAGACACAGGTTGAAGTCACAACTATTTTATAGGCTGATGAGTTTGAAATACTTTCCCCAGACATCCACTCGCTCAGCCAAATATATAATAGCCTTCGGCGTAGTCTAAGTATAAGCAGCATAGATACTGCAGAACTGCATTATAATACCAAGCAAGCCCCTCATTCTCGCATTACTCAAAGCTACTTTTCCATGCCCTTGTTTTCATCAGTATACAGTATATTATTGCCCTTCGTCTTCTTGTCGTCATGCATGGCCCTTTAAGATTATTAATATTTCAGTTTACTGCGAGCGCCTCAACAAAGTGCACAGCCCCCCCTAACTTTCTCTCTCTTTCTCTTCCCGTCTCTCTCGTCTACATCTTTGTGATGGTTTTACTCATCCATTTATACCTCTTATCAATCTAAAGTCATGATATTTACTATTTTATGACATTTTCTGAGTAGGTTGGCTTGTTTTTTGCGACGAGAGACATGTGTATGTACAGTATGAGCTATAGCTGCAGTGGCTACCATGCACTGAGGGCCATTTCACATTGTACAATGTGTTAGTGGGATAGCAGCAATCAGACAGATTCATTGGTGATAACGGAGAGAGCTCCCCAGAATTGGACCCTTTGACGAATCCCTACCTGAACTTTCTGCACAAGTGAAATTTGAACCTTAATAAAAGATCCATTTTGCTTTCCACTTGCGGGTGGATGGAGGGGGCACGATGGTTCACTGGCTCTCTCAGTATAGGCTCAACAACCACAAACATTCAAATAGAATTTTAGGTATCAAATAGCATTTTAGTGAGCAACTATGCTAGTTGAATTTTCAACAGTGGGAAACAAACATTATTGTCTCATACCATATTAAGCTTCTTTAAAAAAAAACTTTAATACCTCACATAAATTGCTTTACAGCCCGATACAATTAGACTATTATGCACTGTTACATTACAGTTAGTTAATTGCTAAATGGTGTATTTACAGCTGCACAAACGGATAGCTTCCAAATGGCTCATTCATCACCCCTCCTCTACCCTGTAACTGCTGTATACCCCAGGTCATTGCTGTAAATGACAACGTGTTCTCATTCAATTTACCTGGTAAAATAAGGCACAAAAAAAAAGAGTAATTGCACTCTCATATTCCGAAGTTTTATTTCCACGTCTATTTGTCATAGATAATAAAAGTCATACCATGACATTATGATGTATTATATGAAAGTCATTTAATTGGATCCAACATATAGAAACTTAAAAAACAATGGGCCTATTGGCAAAGTTTCCATTGCCATCCCATTCTATTTTCTTCTGTTGTTTGTTTTTACCGTAGCTCCCATTTGTCCATTCCGGCATACATTTGACATTTTACTGTACAGTAAAAGTAAGAGGCTTTCAAATCATTTGGGATTAGAGCCAACGCATGGGTATACCATAATCTCCTCTGATAAATGTGTTACAGCCTTTGGTTTTTCTCTCGATTTCGAGGTTGGTTCTCTTTGGGTGTGGCCACAGATCAGTCATTATATTAACCAGATACTCAAGTGGCTGCTCTAACAATGAAAAGAAATGTCTTCAAAAATGGTAGGCAGTCGGGAGGAGGCAAGATCGGGTGGGACCATTCCAACCAATGAGAGGTCAGATATGTGTGTGAACAACTGTCACAACTGTTTCCACTAGTTACCACTATGTCATAAAAATTCATGGTTTTAATTTAAGGTCAGGGGTTAGAAGTGTGGTTAAGGTTAGGATTATGTTTAAAATCACATTTTAAGAAGATACATTTTAGAAATAGTCTGGGTTTATAACATTGTGGGTGTGCTAACTAGTGGTTTTTCTCAGAGTTGCCGGGATGTCACGTGTCCTACTTATACCAGCACACTCTTACAACTTAATCATCATGAGACTTCTATCAAATAAGTCACACATAGCAAAAAAAATCCATTCAATGTGTTGTTAACCAAATTTGACACTCTCATTGACCTCTATTACAAAAACTCCTCGATTGGTGAGCAGGGGGAAAAAAACGTAAATAACGGCACCTGCTGGAGAAAATAGATTTTAGGCCCAGTTAGCCCTCTCACTTCGCCTCTTCCTTTCTGGTGTGTGAGGATGATTGGAGTCATCCTCATTGACCAGGATGTGTTGCACCTGTTGTCCTCTTTAGTCAGAAGGTGCTTCACCTGTGCTAGCACAGCTGATATTTAAGGACTGCTGGCCCAGTGCTTCAGTTGRAAAAATAGATATTTTAAGACTCAACTGGAGTTGCTTGACCAGCACTCAGTAGGCCCCCCATGGATGCCTTTCAGAACCCATTTGGTCTCTTATTGGGGAACGTAACAAGTGACACATGCACACACACACAGACGTAGCGCATGCACGCGCGCACACAGGGATGCATGCAAGTCAAGGCGACACGTGACTCTTTATGTTTTCCCACTGACATTGGTCAACATTTTATCCAGCCGATGGTCTATAATGACATGTTTAGAGCATAAAGGATGCGTTTCGTCAAATTGTTGTTATTGTAATAGGAATGCATCGTGATCCCCCCCCCCCCAACCTTTGTGTGTCACACATATTGTAGCTGGCTCTTAAGACATTTCAACAATGTATGAAAACTACAGTTGTACAGTGAGGTAACATAGGCTATAGTGAAGTGAAACTCCTTTCTCTGTCTCTGTCGTCTCTTCTGAAGGATTGAATCAAACAGCACACAGATATGTATCTGTTTCATTTCCTCTGTCTCTCCTCCACGTCCTTCATGCTTCAGCGGAGATAGCACCATCGTGGCAGACGAATGGGATTGTTCTCCTCACGGCCTGCCAATTCCCTTTAAATATCACATCCACAACCTTTCTACAAATCCTCCGCGCACAGTCCTGTCACAATTCGCACACGTTGAGTGGGTCCTTGCACGATGGCAATCAGACACGCCTTGTAGTCTGGATCTGGAAGGCTTGTGGATTTCACAGGACTGTCTAGAACTGGGAGCTCTTTGATGTCACGCGACAGTATTGTATGGGAAGATGGCATGACAACTTAAGACATGTTTACAGTTGAGGCGATGCATCCTAGTTTTCTGTTAACTGTCATACGGAAATGTCTGTAACCAACTCCAATATGAATGTGTTTTATTTCTTACTCGCAAATGTGAGAAGCGTTTAGGAATCGAGAATAGGAAGCTGAGGATTCGAGGCTCCAGAAATCAATAGCAAATCAATTAGGATGGGAAAAAGTTAGGCTGGGCTGCCACTCCTTTTAACAATCAGTTGTCAACTGTAAACCTAATTGTCAGCAGTAGGTAATATGATTACAGTTGTGAGGTTTGCAGCAGCACAGGTTTGGACTAGTGCATTTCAACCAGAAAACCTAAAAGGAACAGAAAAATCCGGTAACACTTCATTTTAAGGGCTACTTATTACAGTGTAATTACATGTGCAATTAGTATTGTAGTTAATTGTAATAACTCGTAGTTACACTGTAAAAAAATAATGTGTAACTGGTGGTAATTGCAGTCTGTCATTACAGAGGGGTAACAACAAACGCGTGTTAGAAATCATTTAATGTCTTCTCAGCTGCATCCAATTCAGTAATACCTGTCACAAGGTTGTAGTCTCTTGTGGAYAGATGCACTGGGTGTCCCAGATTACAAATGTTGGCGGCTCAATAGGCTTACCTGTGAATGCGCACCCTTCAAAATCTCCACTCAGTGTTGTTGCTAGCACTTGCYCCCCCAAAAAGCGTACCATCTGGGTTAACTTGGTTGAGTTTACTAAACAGATCAGATATACATTGAGTGTAAAAAAACATTAGAAACACCTTCCTAATATTGGGTTTCACCCCCCTTTGCCCTCAGAACAGCCAGAATTTGTTGGGGCATGGACTAAAAGGTGTTGAAAGCATTCAACAGGGATGCTGTACCATGTTGACTCCAATGCGTCCCACAGTTGTGTTAAGTTGGCTGGATGTCCTTTGGGTTGTGGACCTTTCTTGATTTGGGAAACTGTTGAGTGTAAAAAATCCAGCAGCATTGGAGTTCTTGACACAAACCCGTGCGCCTGGCACCTACTGACATACCCGGTTCAAAGGCAGTTAAATCTTTTGTCTTTCCAACCTCAGGAGGCTGAAGAAATTTGGCTTGTCACCAAAAACACTCACAAACCTTTACAGATGCACAATCGAGAGCATCCTGTCGGGCTGTATCACCGCCTGGTACGGCAACTGCTCCGCCCACAACCGTAAGGCTTTCCAGAGGGTAGTGAGGTCTGCACAACGCATCACCGGGGGCAAACTACCTGCCCTCCAGGACACCTACACCACCCAATGTCACAGGAAGGCCAAAAAGATCATCAAGGACAAAAACCACCCGAGCCACTGCCTGTTCACCCCGCTACCATCCAGAAGGCGAGGTCAGTACAGGTGCATCAAAGCAGGGACCGAGAGACTGAAAAACAGCTTCTATCTCAAGGCCATCAGACTGTTAAACTGCCGCCAACATACTGACTCATCTCTAGCCACTTTAATAATGAAATATTGATGTAATAAATGTATCACTAGCCACTTTAAACAATGCCACTTTACCCTACATTACTCATCTCATATGTATATACTGTACTCTATACCATCTACTGCATCTTGCCTATGCCGTTTGGCCATCGCTCATTCATATCTTTTTATGTACATATTCTTATTCATTCCTTTACACTTGTGTGTATAATGYAGTTGTTGTGAAATTGTTAGGTAGATTACTTGTTAGATATTACTGCATGGTCGGAACTAGAAGCACAAGCATTTCGCTACACTTGCATTAACATCTGCTAACCATGTGTATGTTACAACATTTGATTTGATTTGATTTGATACACAATCCATGTCTCAAGGCTTAAAAATCCTTCTTTAACCTTCCCTTCATCTAAACTGATTGAAGTGGATTTAACAGTTTAACAGCTTTTCACCTGGATTCACCTGGTATCCCGTTTTAGGGAAGACCCAGATRCAGACAGCTAGAGTCGCAGATGTTAATTGACCCAAACAAGGGGCAGGAAAAATACAAGTCAAAGGAAGGCAGAGGTCCGTAATCCAGGGCAGAGTCACGAAGGTACAGAACAGCAGACAGGCTCGGGGTCAGGACAGGCAGAGGTTCGAAAACGGGTCAGAGTCAGGCAGGTACAGAACGGCAGGCAGGCTCGGAGTCAGGGCAGGCAGAATGGTCAGAGCTTGGGAAACTAGGAAAAAGAACTTGCGAAAGCAGGGAGACTGAAAAACACGCTGGTAAGACCTGACAAGACGAACTGGCAACTGACAAACAGATAACACAGGTATAAATACACAGGGGAAAATGAGGGGAGATGGGAGACACCTGGTGGGGGGTGGAGACAAGCACAAAGACAGGTGAAACAGATCAGGGTGTGACACCTGCTCAGTCTATGTCATGGAAAGATCAGGTGTTCCTAATGTTTTKCACACTCAGTGTAGGTCAACCTCACTGAATGGAGTTTACCATACGGGTTCCATCCAGATTATAATAAAAAAAATACTTCGAATTCGTGTGTACGTCACCCATTATGACAACCTGAAACTCCTTGCCATCCAAGTGACAGGATGAACCCATAGATACATCACAGAGTACATTTAATATCCACACACGAGCACAGTCGTGAAGAAGGCGATACATTCTGAACAGTCGTAACCTTGCATCTGCAAAAACCAGAGCCTTACTTATGATTCAGTACTACACAAATTGGTTTAATTATTTATTTACTAGCTAATTAAATGGAAACACAGGATAAACATACACACTCTGCACCGGTTATTGACTGGAGACACAATACGCTGAAAACAGGTCCCTAGCGGAATGACAACAACATTGATGATTGTTAAATAAGAGATGGAGAGGGAGAGAGAGGGACAGAGACACTTCACATTGGTACATTCAGAAACGACTCTCACCTACAGTAACCATATACGTTAAACACGAACCGCCGCATGCTTTGAGTAAGAAATCATGAATGTACCTATGTGAAATGTCTGGGATCACCAGGGGTCTCTCGGTGAACAGGGCAGCCTTGAAAAGGTGGTTGGGCCTTTTCGCGGCACGTTTGTAAGGCTTTGATTGTCTGAAATGATTCCAACAAGTCTTCTATTATTGTCCTTCTTTGTAGTTGTCCTCTATCCGGTGACTTGTCATGTAGTCCTGTACAGAACTACAGAGTTGACTTTCCTTCCATTCACTCTTGAAGAGGGTTCTTTGAAGATAGGCTAGCCAGCCGTATCGATGGTTTGAGCAGAGTAACAGGATGGTCCTACTTAAATTCGCTTTCGAAGATACTTTACTTAGGACAGCTAATCAGCCGTATCAATGATTGTTCGAGAGGTGAGTTTATCATCTCCATTCAAAGTTCAAACCACTTTAAACGTGCAGCTGCAGTTTCACATTTTTCTGGTCTGATTTTTTTCTTAACCTTTTTTTCTTAACCCTTCACTTATACAGTTTGTTCGAAAGGGGCAGTTCCGGCAGGCTGGCACACTCCCTGATCTCACTCCGGGCGGTAACTACTCACTGTGCAAAGTTAGGTAAAACAATGATCTCTCATAGCTTCTCAAATCACATCCCTCTCTTAACAAAAACACTTTCATCATTTGTTATATTACATGCACAACGCAGAGTATGGAAACTTCATATATGTAGTGGGTATACTTTCTAAGTTATAGTATTTCCTTTATAACATTTTTAATGACATCACAAAATAACAAACAAAATGACATTAGTGTTCTATAGACCGCCTCTGACCTTTCCCCACGTTCTATGTTAGAAATATTGTTCTAAATATGCTCTTTTGAACGTGTTAGAGTTTCAGCGGGAAAAGTCTGTTGAAACAAAGTACATTATTTTTGGTGAATTTTGAGAGCGCAGGCCTGAATCTTCTCCATCGATTTCCTTCCCCCTCTAGGGTGAGAGGGGGTCTGCTTTAAGTTATTCATTGGAAACCTGGTCTGACCTACTTCTCGTGGACACTCATGACAGTCCCCCTCTGGTGGGTTTTATCTTGGAAGGATTCTGCAAGTTGCAGCCCACCACAAGAATGACCATGGGATGTCCTGTTTGTGGATCGTCGTGACAGTCCCCCTCTGGTGGTTTAACCTGGTAGGATTTCTGCAAGCTGCAGACCACCACAAGAATGGCCATGGGATGTTCTGGTTCTGGATTGTCTTTCCGGATGCGTCGTCCGGTTGTCCAGGCTGGTGGATCTTGGCAGACGTTAATAATGCACTCATGAAACACTCATAAAACACTCATGCAATGCATCATTACATTTCTTCCCCAAATGAGCTGCGTTGTTGCACKAACTGGTGGTCGTATAGGGAACTTGTTTAATAACACCCAATCTCACCAAAATGTCCGTAGGAGCTGCTCCGTATGTGGGAGATTGTATGTGGGAGATTCGCGACAACCAATAGGTAGTGAGATACTTCCTTGGGGCTAATGCGGAGTGATAGCCAGTGGTGGAAAAAGTACCCAATTATCATACTTGAGTAAAAGTAAAGATTCCTTGATAGAAAATTACTCAAGTAAAAGTGAAAGTCACCCAGTAAAATACTACTTGAGTAAAAGTCTAAAAGTATTTGGTTTGAAATATACTGTACTTAAGTATCAAAAGTAAAAGTAAAAATAATTTCAAATTGCTTAAATTAAGCAAACCAAACGTTTTTGTTTTTGTTATTCACTGATGGCCAGGGGCATACTCCAACACGAAGACATAATTTACAAACAAAGCATTTGTGTTTAGTGAGTCCACCAGATCAGAGGCAGTAGGGAAGACCATGGGTGTTCTCTTGATAAGTGTGTGAATTGGACCATTTTCAAAATGTAATGAGAACTTTTGGGTGTCAGGGAAAATGTATGGAGTAAAAAGTATTTTATTTTCCTTAGCAATGTGGTGAAGTTAAAGTAAAAGTTGCCAAAATTCGAAGTAATGTACAGATACCCCAAAAACGACTTAAGTAGTACTTTAAAGTATTTTTACTTAAGTACTTTCCACCAATGGTGATAGTGTACACACCCCTAAAACAGTGTTGTCTTGGGAGTTGTTCCCAGCGGGTATCTGAATGTTTTCGGAACAAGGGTTGGCAGTTAGTCACTTTTGAAATGTCTAAACGTCCAAATTGATTGCTGATTTTTCCGACCAGCTTGCCAGTATGGCATCCTCAACCATTGTGCTGTTTAGTAACACGCCGTCAATCAGTGGAGGGCGGTATGTGTTGGCTGGAGATTCATCCAAGCCACACAGGAAAACCTCTTGTTCAGTTAACTTTCGAGTGAAACCTGTTACTGTCATCTGCCACTAACGGCGGACTCATGACCAAGTTCACCAGGGGTTTGTCTGTTGATGTCGCCGTTCTTTCGTCGTTGCATAATGTCAAGACAGACTTGTGTACTTCGTGACCAAGTGGGTCCTCTATCGGAGTTTGAGTGGAATCTGTTATTGCGATGTTGCTTACCTTGTCCGTCGCAACATTTGAGTCTATAGTCAAAGCCCATGGCTTGTTACTTGATCGAGCAGGCCCTGAATAGGGTTTCAAGTGAGAGCGAGGGTAATTTGATTGTTTACGTCCTCGCAAATGGTGTTAATTTCGGTGGACCTGTTCTCCGGCAATTCCAAGCCTACACATGGTGACTTATCTTTTTCCTCATTCTCAAATCTTTGGCGCTTCTGTACTTCTCTTAGGAGAACTTCTAGAGAGTATCAGTCTGCAGCTTTTGGAATAGAACATTATTGCTTTGAGTGGTGTCACACAAAACTGCTTGCAGGGTATCAAGTTTCTCGCCCTTGTTTTTAGCTAGCTAAAATTGACCTAATTTACCTAGTTTTGCGTGGACTTCATCATATTTACTTTTGACTAAATCGAGTTGTTCCTGTTGAAGACGGTTTTGTACCAGGTCTTTTAATTGTTCCATTCTCAAACGCAGTATCTTTTCCTTTTCGGCTTTTGTCATTAGTTTCTGGGTTTTCTCCACCTGTCCCTTCAAAGCTTGTGCTTCTGTGGTACTGGACCAATGTCCATCTCTGCTGGTGGCCATAGTTCAAGGCTAAACTGGAGAGAACCTATACAAGGCCTGTGCCTGATGGTCTATTTTGGAGGGCGTCTATCACAATTTCTGCAGTTTTTTCACTTCTGTCATTGCGATCTAACATTCTCAGCCCTTCGGCATAGTTTACCAACCATAGCATATTTGCCAGGTTTAGCTAGCTAGCTAAATGCATTCAACTAAAATGTGTCTTCTGCATTTAACCCAACTCCTCTAAATCAGAGCGGAGCAGGGGGCTGCCTTAATCAACATATTCGGCGGGTGGGTTAACAGCCTTGCTTAGGGGCAGAACAACAGATTTTTACCTTGTTAGTTCAGGGATTCAATCCAGCAACCTTTCGGTTACTGGCCCAACGCTCTAACCACTAGGCTACCTGCCGCCCTAGCTAGTCAAGGTTACAAAACTAGCTGCTAGCTAGTGTTCTAGCAAATCCCCCAAAACTCACCAGATTTCATGCAAGTCTATACTGTAGATCAGTGGTCACCAACCTTTTTTGAGTCGAGATCACTTTCTAAGACAAAATGCCTTTTTTTTTTTTACATCCCTTAAAAAACATAAGGCTATCCAACATTAACTTATTAAAAACAGTACTGTGGTAATGAGGTTTGTCCAGTAGGCTATAGGCCCAAAACATCATCACTGCATATATTGGCTTTACTTGAATTGCCCTGCCAATGCATTGTTGTTCTTCTCAGACCATTTAAAAAATGTATATTTCAATATTTAGGTCCATATAAGTGTCTTATATCGGTTGAAAGCTTAAATTCTTGTTAACTTCTTTGGGATAGGGGGGCGCTATTTTCACTTTGGGAAAAAATCGTGCCCAATTTAAACGGCCTCGTACTCTATTCTAGATTGTACAATATGCATATTATTATTACTATTGGATAGAAAACACTCTCAAGTTTCTAAAACCGTTTGAATTATATCTGTGAGTAAAACAGAACTCATTTTGCAGCAAACTTCCTGTCAGGAAGTGAAAAATCTGAAATCGAGGCTCTGTTCCAGGGCCTTCCTATTCATTTGCTTGAAATCTATGGATATACATGCACTTCATACGCCTTCCACTAGATGTCAATAGGCAGTGAGAGGTGGAATGGGGTGTCTAGCTTGATCTGAGGTCGAACAAGAGCTCTTGGAATGACGTGACCCCAAATTTCCTTTGTTCAGCAAGGCGCGGGAAGGAACCCTGGATTGCCTTCTGAAAAGCTTTCGGTATAGACGGCTAATATCTCCGGCTTTGATTTTATTTGATACATGTGATAATATCATCGTAAAGTATGTTTTTTCAATATAGTTTTATCAGATTATTGAACGTTTATCGGGAGTTTTGGCGTTTTCTGTTCTCTGCGTTTGGTGAAGATGTACAACTTCGCGCCACTTGGCTAGCTTTGGTTGCTAATTCGACAGGAGAAGAGGACATTCTAACACCAAACAACGATTATTCTGGACAAAGGACTCCTTGTACAACATTCTGATGGAAGCTCAGCAAAAGTAGGAACCATTTATGATGTTATTTCGTATTTCTGTGGAAAATGTTTAGTACTATTTTCCGCCCTCATTGCAGGCGCTGTCTCGCTATAACGTAAGCTATATGTCGTACTAAAGTTATTTTTAGAATTCTAACACGGCGATTGCATTAAGAACTAGTGTATCTTTCATTTGCTGTACAACATGTATTTTTTAGTAAAGTTTATGATGAGTTCTTTGATTAGATGAGGTGAGTGTCAGAAATATATCCGGATAATTTTGTGCAGTTTGGCTACGTATTCACATTGTAAAACCACGATTTGTACCGCTAAATATGCACATTTTCGAACAAAACATATATGTATTGTGTAACATGATGTTATAGGACTGTCATCTGATGAAGTTTGTCAAGGTTAGGGAATAAATGTATATCTTTTGCTGTTTTTTTGCGATCGCTACCTTTGCGGTGAATGAATGCGGTTGTGTGGTTGGCTATTGTGGTACGCTAATATAATGCTATATTGTGTTTTCGCTGTAAAACACTTAAAAAATCTGAAATATTGGCTGGATTCACAAGATGTTTATCTTTCATTTGCTGTACACTATGTATTTTTCATAAATGTTTTATGATGAGTATTTAGGTATTTCACGTTGCTCTCTGTAGTTATTCTTGCTGCTTCGGTGCTATTTGTGATTGTAGCTGCAATGTAAAACTATGATTTACACCTGAAATATGCACATTTTTCGAACAAAACATAGATTTATTGTATAACATGTTATAAGACTGTCATCTGATGTTTCTTGGTTAGTGACTAATTCTATCTCTATTTGGGGGTTTTGTGCAAGCTGCCTGTGCTGTGAAAGAAATGTCTGTGCTTTTTTGTATTTGGTGGTGAGCTAACATAAATATACGTGGTGTTTTCGCTGTAAAACATTTAAAAAATCGGACATGTTGGCTGGATTCACAAGATGTTTATCTTTCATTTGCTGTATTGGACTTGTTAATGTGTGAAAGTTAAATATTTCCCAAAAATATTTTGGGAATTTCGCGCGCTGCCTTTTCAGTGGAATGTGGTAGCAGAACCCCGGGGCTAGACAGGTTAATCTAATTACGGTAGCTATTACAGTGAAAACATGCCATGCGATTGTTTGAGGACGGCGCCCCACATCAAAATATTTTTCCACCGGCACAGGTTTCATAAATTCACAAATAGCGATATATATTCACTTACTTTTTGAAAATCTTCCTCTGATTTGTCATCCAAAGGGTTACAGCTATAACATGTAGTGTTGTTTTGTTAGATAAAATCCTTCTTTATATCCCAAAAGGTCTGTTTAGTTGGCGCCATCGATTTGAGCAATCCACTCGTTCAACATGCAGAGAAAGGAATCAACACTTAAAATTTGTTTCAACGAGTCAAAATAAGTTTCTATTTACTCCTCAGATACCCTAAAATGTAATCAAACTATAATATTTCTTATGGAAAGAAGTATGTTCAATAGGAAACCGATTTTAGCAGGTGCGTCCTGTCTTCATAGCGCGCGCAAACACGCATTTCAAGACTGTGTCCCTGTACTAAAAGTGATATTTCTTATTCGTTTTTGAAGTTACAAGCCTGCAACCTTGAACATAGACTGCTGACACCCTGTGGAATTCTCAGTATGACCTTATACTTGCCACTGTAAGAGGATGGTCTCTCTCCCCCCAAAATTCTGGTTGGTTTGTCTTTGGATTTTCTCCTACCATATCTATTGTGTTATATTCTCCTACATTTTTAAAACATTTCTACAAACTTCAAAGTGTTTCCTTTCCAATGGTACCAATTATATGCATATCCTGGCTTCAGGGCCTGAGCAACAGGCAGTTTACTTTGGGCTCGTCATTCAGGCAAAAATTGAGAAAAAAGGGGCCTAGTCCTAAGAAGTTTTTAATAGATAGCTACAAAACATGGTGGGAAGAAAACCCCATACAGTAATAGTTTAAACCATGGTTAAAGATGCACAATGGAAAGTAAGAATGAAGGTAACAATAAAACCACAGAGCACACAAAGGCTGTTTGTACTTCAGACACAATACAACATTCATATTAGTTCAGTTGTCATTTAGTCCCCCAACAAACAGGCCTACATAATTGTATTAACCCCAAAGTCCTTCCATTCTACTTCTCCAACAATAGTTTTTTAGAAATTGTAATGTAATTCCCAGAAGCCTTTCAGCAAGTTACAAAATAGTATTTTGCAGGAGTAATGTAAAAAAGTTATGATAAGATCCGATGAACTTGCCGGATTGCTTTTCCCAGCTATTTTACTGTAGGCCTATAGTGTAATGTAGCCCGAAACGGAATCAATACATAGATAACTAGATGGCTATAGGCCTAAGGACATCATAAGTGCAAATTATGGATTATGGAAGGCTTTTGGATGCTGGAGCAGCCTGAAAATTTCAGACATACTCAGACATCCCCTTAGATAGCATTGATCGTCCTCAATACTAGATAGGCTACCATTGATCGTCCTCAATATTGTTTTGATTGATGTGGAAGATGGAATAGCGGTTCCGAGGCCTTTCAAGGAACAAAAAAAGTGACTTCAAAAGATGTTCTCCTGTGAAAGTGAAACCATCAATTCTGTCTCAGAAACACATGTGTGATTGTGACGGAGCATGTTATTAATGAACTACATGTGAATGAATTAACTACATGCATCAGTTGTGATCGAAGACGACTCCCATTGCAGTGAAAAATGTCATGTCTGAAGTGGAGTAAAATTTCAACTATTCATCAGATATTTGGACAGTATCCACCTTGTTATTTAACTAACAGTCTCACTGATTATTTAGAATTGTATTAAGATTCCTCAAACATAATCAAATCTCTGGGGAAATGAGTGGAATAAGAGGGAACACTTAGGATGGAAATGACACACTTGTCGCAGCTGGTGCCACTTAAATATAGCTATTTCCAGAGGATGGCAGACTGTGGCAGAGCTTTTATCCCCAGCCTCAGTAAACAACGGAGGCTGCACCTCGTACACAGCCCAGCCCAGGTACTTGACAATATTGATTTATACATGTGAAAAATGAATGCATAAAGGGAATCAACCAGCCAGCTCCAATGAATAGGCAGAGGGCTTAGTGTCCGGTTGTGGCCCAGCTAGAACAGTCTTATTAACACATTAGAAAAACAAACACAACATCTGCCAGTGGCTCAGCTGTAGCAGCCTTATTCTCCCCATCACCCTGACTCTGGAGGAGGGAGGAGGCGGCTTTCGACTTGTCTCACCAAGCATGTGATTATGGCCGGGACGCCTTGGGAGCTCTCAGAGCTCTCCAATCTTCCACCACACTCCCAACACAATTAACAACAGGCTCCACAACTCCTCTTGCAATCCCCAGCCTCAAATGAGAGCGATTGTACCACGATTTAGATTGATACTGTGCCTGGGAGGGATAAATTATTACAAACGACTCCGTCCTGACTAATTGTGTGAATTGAAGAAAATGTTCCCTTTAAGTAAGGGTCGAGCTTCTAAAGCTTAGGGACAAGTTGCCAATATTGTCTATCAGCCACAAAATCTGTCCTCCATGCTTATCTACCAAGGCCTTACATATGCAGACTTTAAGGACAATAGTATGCTTATCTAATAACCCCCTAGAGTCGATTTATGCACCGGTGCATCACTCTAAGTTATGAAACAAAAACTTACCCATCAAAATCTGTCTGTTTAAAATAGAGATATCATCCGGCAGTGTCACACTTCCTGATCTGCAGTGCTCAGCGGTGTTTGTCAAACCATGAGACATCCCGAAAATCAGTCTTCTCACGAAAACAACTGTGGCGTCCGAATGGTTTGCTTTACGACCCTCACAAGTGTCAGGGGACTCGTCTGAAGTCGATACCGTCGATGTGCCAACTTCTGTTTGTAGCGTCCAAACCGTTTGGGCTACAAAACTAATGTGACCCCACTGTGGAAACAGGAGATTCTCACAAAGACAATGGTGTTCTCTGTTTTGCTCTACAACCCCCACAATTGTCACAGAACTAATCTAAATGTAACCAGTACTGGTTAAAAACAATGAATGGAAGTATGAATGTAGTTTTGAGCCTACCCACAAAAGGGGTTCAACATGTGTTTTTTGATACCTAAAGGGGTCCTAAAATTCTAAATCAAATAGCTAAATGATCCATAGCATGACCATCTTAAAACAATTCCATATGTCAGCAGCTTAGCCCAACCCCCCACGTGGGGTAATAGCCGACAAAACTTAACTCAACTCCACGATATACGATGGAGCTGAGCGCCGACTAGTGTGGGCGGACTGGAGTTTTTCTCATAAACGGAAGGGACCTGTCAGAAGGACCTGTCATGGTATTTGCTCTTTGGGATTGTCTAGGCCAGCTAAAGATGGCGACAACAGAGAGGGCTGCCTCGCTTCTTGTCCTTAGGAAACTTTGCAGTATTTATTTATTTATTATTATTTATTTATTAAAAAGAAAATAATAATAATAATTACCCCCCTTTCTCCCCAATTTTCGTGGTATCCAATTACTAGTAATTACTATCTTGTCTCATCGCTACAACTCCCGTACGGGCTCGGGAGAGACGAAGGTCGAAAGCCATGTGTCCTCCGAAACACAACCCAACCAAGCCACACTGCTTCTTAACACAGCGCGCCTCCAACCCGGAAGCCAGCCGCACCAATGTGTCGGAGGAAACACCGTGCACCCGGCTCCCTTGGTTAGCGCACACTGCGCCCGGCCCGCCACAGGAGTCGCTGGTGCGCGATGAGACAAGGATATCCCTACCGGCCAAACCCTCCCTAACCCGGACGACGCTAGGCCAATTGTGCGTCGCTCCACGGACCTCCCCGTCGCGGCCGGCTGCGACAGAGCCTGGGCGCGAACCCAGAGTCTCTGGTGGCGCAGCTAGCGCTGCGATGCAGTGCCCTAGACCACTGCCTTTTGTTTTTTAATGTGTTATTTCATTACATTGTTAGCCTGGAACATCTTAAGTGTTACTACATACAGCCGGGATGGATATCAGAGCGACGTCAACTTACCAGCACTACGACCAGGAATACAAGTTTCCCGGGGCGGATCCTTTGTCTGAACTACCCTGGGAATCTGAACAGAAGAGGTCAACGGAGCGGCCTTCTGGTCAGACTTCGGAGGCGCACACACCACCCACCACCTCCGAGTATATTACTTGCTAATGTCCAGTCTCTAGATAACAAGGTAGATGAAATTAGGGCAAGGGTTGCTTTACAGAGAGACATCAGGGATTGCAACATACTCTGTTTCACAGAAACATGGCTCTCTCGGGATATGTTGTCAGAGTCGGTACAGCCACCGGGATTCTTTGTGCGTCGTGTCGCGCCGACAGAAATAAATCTCTCCGGGAAAAAGAAGGGCGGGGGTGTATGTTTCATGATTAACGACTCATGGTGTAATTGTAACAACATACAGGAACTCAAGTCCTTTTGTTCACCTGACCTAGAATTCCTCACAATCAAATGCCGACCGTATTATCTCTCAAGAGAATTCTCGTCGGTTATTGTCACAGCTGTGTATATCYCCCTCAAGCCGATACCACGACGTCCCTCAAGGAACTTCACTAGACTTTATGCAAACTGGAAACCATATATCCTGAGGCTGCATTTATTGTAGCTGGGGATTTTAACAAAACAAATTTGACAACAAGGCTACCTAAATTCTACCGGTATATTGATTGTAGTACTTGCGCTGGCAAAACTCTGGATCACTGCTACTCTAACTTCTGCAAAGCCCTCCTCAGCCCTCCCTTCGGCAAATCTGATCACGACTCCATTTTGCTCCTCCCTTCCTATAGGCAGAAACTCAGACAAGATGTACCCGTGACAAGGACTATTCAAACACTGGTCTGACCAATCGGAATCCACGCTTCAAGATTGTTTTGATCACGTGGACTGGGACATGTTCTGGATAGCCTCAGAGAATAATAAAGATTTATACGTTGATTCGGTGTGTGAGTTTATAAGGAAGTGCATACTGTGACTATTAAAACCTACCCTAACCAGGAACCATGGATAGATGGCGTCATTCGCACCTAACTGAAAGCACGAACCACCGCATTTAACCATGGAAAGTTGACTGGGAATACGGCCAAATACAAACAGTGTAGTTATTCCCTCCGCAAGGCGATCAAACAAGTGAAATGTCAGTATAGAGACAATGTGAAGTCGCAATTCAACGGCTCAGACACGAGACGTATGTGGCAGGGTCTACAGACAATCACGGACTACAAAAAGAAAACCAGCCACGTCACGGAAACCAACAAAAAGAAAACCAGCCACGTCACGGACACCGACGTCTTGCTTCCAGACAAACATAACACCTTCTTTGCCCTCTTTGAGGATATAACAGTGCCACCGACGTGGCCCGCTACCAAGGACTGTGGTTTCTCCTTCTCCATTGCCAACGTGAGTAAGACATGTACACGTGTTAACCCTCACAAGGCTGCCGGCCCATCCTCAGAGCATGTGCAGATCAGCTGGCTGGTGTGTTTATGGACATATTCAATCTCTCTCTATCCCAGTCTGCTGTCCCCACATGCTTCAAGATGGCCACCATTGTTCCTGTGCCCAAGAAGGCAAAGGTAACTAAACTAAATGACTATCGCCCCGTAGCACTCACTTCTGTCATCATGAAGTGCTTTGAGAGACTAGTCAAGGATCATATCACCTCCACCTTACCTGTCACCCTAGACCCACTTCAATTTGCGTACCACCCCAATAGGTCCACAGACGATGCAATCGCCATCACACTGCACACTGCCCTATCCCATCTGGACAAGAGGAATACCTATGTAAGAATGCTGTTCATTGACTACAGCTCAGCATTCAACACCATAGTACCCTCCAAACTCATCATTCAGTTTGAGGCCCTGGTCCTCAACCCCACCCTGTGCAGTGTGAGGAGGTGAGGGCACTCAAAGTGTGGTGTCAGGAAAACAACCTCTCACTCAACTTCAACAAAACAAAGAAGATGATCGTGGACTTCAGGAAACAGCAGAGGGAGTACCCCCCTGTGCAAAATGGACAGGACAGCAGTGGAGAAGGTGGAAAGTTCCTCAGGGTACACATCACGGACAAACTGAAATGGTCCACCCACACAGACAGTGTGATGAAGAAGGCGCAACAGCGCCTCTTCATCCTCAGGAGGCTGAAGAAATTTGGCTTGTCAACTAAAACCCTCATACATTTTTATAGATGCACAATTCAAAGCATCCTGTCGGGCTGTATCACTGCCTGGTACGGCAACTGCACCGCCCACAACCGCAAGGCTCTCCAGAGAGTGGTGCGGTCTGCACAAGGCATTACCGGGGGCAAACTAGCGGCCTTCCAGGACACCTACGGCGCCCGATGTCACAGGAAAGCCAAAAAGATCATCAAGGTCAACAACCACCCCAGCCACTGCTTGTTCACCCCGCTATCATCCAGAAGGCGAGGTTAGTAAAGATGCATCAAAGCTGGGACCGAGAGACTGAAAAATGGCTTCTATCTCAAAGCCGGCTGTTAAACAGCCATCACTAACACAGTGAGGCTGCTGTCTATATACAGACTTGAAATTATTGGCCACTTTAATAAATGGATCACTAGTCACTTTAATAATGGTAACATATCTTGCATTACTCATCTCATATGTATATACTGTATTTTATATAATCTATTGCATCTTGCCCCGTTCGTGCCGTGGGGGATGACTTCGTGGGCTATACTCGGCCTTGTCTCAGGGTAGTAGGTTGGTGGTTGAAGATGTCCCTCTAGTGGTGTGGRGGCTGTGCATTGGCAAAGTGGGTGGTGTTATATCCTGCCTGTTTGGCCCTGTCCGGGGGTATCATCGGACAGGGCCACAGTGTCTCCCAACCCCTCCTGTCTCAGCCTCCAGTATTTATGCTGCAATAGTTTACCTGTCAGGGGGCTAGGGTCAGTCTGTTATATCTGGAGTATTTCTCATGTCTTATCCGGTGTCCTGTGTGAATTTAAGTATGCTCGCTCTAATTCTTTCTTTCTCTCTCTCGGAGGACCAGAGCCCTAGGACCATGCCTCAGGACTGCTGTCCCCAGTCCACCTGGTCATAATGCTGCTCCAGTTTCAACTGTTCTCCCTCCGGCTATGGCACCTTGACCTGTTCACTGGACGTGCTACCTTGTCCCGGACCTGCTGTTTTGGACTCTCTCTCTACCGCACCTGCTGTCTCTAACTCTGAATGATGAAAAGCCAACTGACATTTACTCCTGAGGTGCTGACCTGTTGCACCCTCTACAACCACTGTGATTATTATTATCTGACCCCGCTGGTCATCTATGAACGTTTGAACATCTTGGCCACCCCTTAGAGCCTGGTTCCTCTCTAGGTTTCTTCCTAGGTTCTGGCCTTTATAGAGAGTTTTTCCTAGCCACCGTGCTTCTATATCTGCATTGCTTGCTGTTTGGGGTTTTAGGCTGGGTTTCTGTACAGCACTTTGTGACATCGACTGATGTAGAAAGGGCTTTATAAATACATTTGATTGATTGATTGATTGATATGCCGTTCGGTCATTGCTCATCCATATATTTATATGTATATATTCTTATTCCATTCCTTTACTTAGATTTGTGTGTTTTAGGTAGTTGTTGTGGAATTGTTAGATTACTTGTTAGATAATGCTGCACTGTCGGAACTAGAAGCACAAGCATTTCGCTACACTCGCAATAACATCTGCTAACCATGTGTATGTGACCAATACAATTTGATTTGATTTGAAAGGGGTATTCAAATCACACTACGATGTCTGAAATACTGCTGTTTTTCTGTTCTACCTGAAAATTAATTGCACCCACCTGGTGTCCCAGGTCTAAATCAGTCCCTGATTAGAGGAAAATAATGAAAAAAATGCAGAGGAACTGGTCCAGATTTGAATTTGAGGGGTATACAATGCCTTCGGAAAGTATTCAGACCCCTTGACTTTTTTAAAAACAGGTTTTTAGAAAAACAGAAACACCTTATTTAATAAGTATTCAAACCCTTTGCTATGAAACTCGAAATTGAGTTTCCATTTATCATCCTTGAGATGTTTCGACAACTTGATTGGAGTCCACCTGTGGTAAAATCAATTGATTGGACATTATTTGGAAAGGCACACACCTGTCTATGTAAGGTCCCACAGTTGGCAGTGCATGTCAGAGCAAAAACCAAGCCATGAGGTTGAAGGAATTGTCCGTAGAGCTCCGAGACAGGATTGTGTCGAGGCACAGATCTTGCGAAGGGTATCAAAATATTTCTTCAGCATTGAAGGTCCCCAAGAACACAGTGGCCTCCATCATTCTTTTAATACATTTTTGATTTATTTAACTGCACAAGTCAGCTAAGAACAAATTCTTATTTACAATGACAGCCTACCCAGGACAATGCTGGGCCAATTGTGCACCGCCCTATGGGACTCCCAATCACAGCCAGATGTGATGCAACCTGGATTTGAACCAGGGACTGCAGTGATACTTCTTGCATTGAGATGCAGTGCCTTGGACCGCTGCGCCACTCGGGCCTCTCAAATTCAAATCTGGACCAGTTCCTCTTAAATGGAAGAAGTTTGAAAGCAGCAAGACTCTTCCTGGAGCTGGCCACCCGGCCAAACTGAACAATCGGGGGAGAAGGGTCTTTGTCAGGGAGGTGACCAAGAACCTGATGGTCACTCTGACAGAGCTCCAGAGTTCCTCTATGGAGATGGGAGAACCTTCCAGAAGGACAACCATCTATGCAGCACTCAGCCAATCAGGCCTTTGTGGTAGAGTGACCAGACGGAAGCCACTCCTCAGTAAGGCACATGACAGCCCGCTTGGAGTTTACTAAAGACTCTCAAACCATGAGAAACAAAATTCTCTGGCCTGATGAAACCAAGATTGAACTCTTTGGCCTGAATGCCAAGCGTCACGCCTGGAAGAAACCTGGCACCATCCCTACGGTGAAGCATGGTGGTGGCAGCATCATGCTGTTGGGATGTTTTTCTCAATGTTTCTCAACTCAATGTTTTTCAGCGGCAGGGACTGGGAGACTAGTCAGGATCGAAGGAAAGATGAACGGAGCAAAGTACAGAGAGATCATTGATAAAAACCTGCTCCAGAACGCTCAGGACCTCAGACTGGGGCAAAGGTTCACCTTCCAACAGGACAATGACCCTAAGCACACAGATAAGACAATACAGGAGTGGCTTCGGGACAAGTCTCTGAATGTACTTGAGTGGCCCAGCCAGAGCTGGAGAGACTTGGAAACACCTGAATATAGCTGTGCAGCAACGCTCCCCATCCAACCTGACAAGGAGAGGATCTGCAGAGAAGAATGCGAGAAACTCCCCCAAACGCTGGTGTGCCAAGCTTGTAGTGTCATACCCAAGAAGACTCGAGGCTGTAAAGGGTCTGAATACTTATGTAAATGTGATATTTCAGATTTGTATTTATTTATAAATTAGCAAAACATTTGAAAAACCTGTTGCCCCAGTCTGAGGTCCTTTGCTTTGTCATTATGGGGTATTGTGTGTAGATTGATGAGGGGGAAAAAAACGATGTAATACATTTGTGAAATGTAATACAGCATGTGAAAAAAGTCAAGGGGTCTGAACACTTTCCGAAGGCATTGTAGACCCATTTGCTAGTGGGCTTCTCTTGAAACCCTTTAGACTTTACAGCAGTAGTCCAGAATAGAGCGCAATTCTAATGACGAAAGTTACACCTCTCTCAGGATAKCTGTATCCAGTAAATTGATTTCTGGATGAACTGCAACAGTATTCCTCCTAATGGAATTGACCACCTTGGGCCAACCATCTCAGACTCTGAAAACTCTCAAATAGCCGAAATGTGCAGCGCCATACCATTACAGTTCTGTTGCTTTAGACATCACCTCTCGTTTACTTTTTGTCTCCACCATGCAACTTGTGGTAAAATATTGAGGAAAGTCTTCCAAATAAATATTAAATGCGGCTTATGCCGTGACTCAATAAAATGTGAATGCATACAGCAGTAGAAATAATTGGTTTTTGGGAGAGAAAAAAGTCTGTATTTATATATTTCAGTGTTTTCTGTATTTAATATCTCTGTTGTTTTTATTACGTTTTAATCTGTGCCATCTCTGTCAGGAAGACAGTACAATAACAATCCTAAAAGTCCAGGTAGTAAACACCATTTATCATTACTGATAGAAAACAGTGATAAAAACATTCCCAAGATTATGTCCTGGGATCCTGGCCGACTAAGATTGATACGTACAGTGTGATGAGAAATGTATCCACTCAATTTTTGTCACTTGCCATGCACAGTAGCCTTAAGTAATCTTTAGTGTTTTTCTGAAGAGCGAGCTGGGCCTATATCACTGTTATATCTCTATATATCTACTCTAATATTTCAGCTAACCCTGTCTAACCCTGTCGTTGTAAAGTCATGTCTAGGCCATCATTACTAATGAACTGGTCTGAACTGGATCTAACTCCAGAGATGTAGACATGTGCTCTTCAGTTAATGAGGAGAGACGAGACAGAGAGGTGAAGTCAGTCGCAGTACAAAACATCCTGTTAGGTTTGAGTTCCACAACGCAGTAACCAGGATGCTCCGTCTCTGACAGGCAATCATCCATCCACCATGCTCCCCGCAGCACAGAAATCACTCGTCGGGAGTGGCACGACTTCACAGCTCACGCTGGAGGTAAATGGCAATGGCTGATGATCTAACAATCACGTTGGAAGCTCTGACACCAAGTCCATTAAGAGGCTTTCAGGCCGCCTGATCACAGCTCGGGTGTGGAAACTTTTCAATAATGCAGTGTCTGGCAAGCCATCTTCGCTCAGTTCATTAAAGGGCCCCAGTGTTGGATCACACACCACCACTACTACCTTATTTAAACATGCCAATCACCGGGGCCCAGGCAAGCCTTAGGGTGATAGCAGGCGAGGAAAAGGAGAAAAGTCGCTTCAGAGATCAGAGGAAGAGGGATATACACTGGAAGGAGGCCAATCCCTGTCCTCCACTGATGGTTTGCATTAGAGCGGTGCAGAGATTATGCAGTGTTTCCAGTTGTCCCTCGAGGTAAGTGCTTGTCAAAAGTTGCAGTTGATATGAAGGAAACTTGAGGAGAATCAATGTCACAGGCAGTTCCTTAAAGTGTAGACAACACTGTGGGGGCCTGACTGTGTCATCATCACGGATGGAGGCGAGGACATTCAGATTGACAGTGACTGGGGATAGTACGTGTATGGTTGGTATTGGGGTCATTGAAGGTGATACAGCATCTGAAGAACAGGATTTTGAAGACTCAGGGTGCTGTTTGAGTTGGGGCTCTGGGGAATGGGGAATGCCAGGGGTTGGATGGCGGTTGTAGGAAACGTCTAGTGTTTAAAACCGTTTCTGAAAGGAAGCTCGCTACAGAGCAAGGATGAGGAAAGAGAGAGGTACATTCTCAAATGGCTCAGGCACACAGGAGCCATGGCTGAAGTGTAAATCAACGTTCCCATTGTAACACAGGGGCCTGTGATGAGACGTATACTGCGACATCAGAATGTGTCCGAATGCCAAACAAATTCAGACAAGGTATACAAAAGCACATCACTTGGTCAGGAAAAAAAACCATCAATGCCAATGTCATGGRTTTAAGTCCCACAGGGATGACAAAGACATTCTAAAAGTGTATGCACACATTGTACTGTAAGTACATTTGGATCTGGTAATTGGCATACTATCCTACCTGTACAATAATGGGGTTCTGTATGTGAAAGCTACTATAGCTCTATTCTTTGCCATTGTTGGTGGTATCAGGCCAGACAGCCAGGGTATACTTTCAGTGAAGTGGGGAGGCATCTCATTGGATAGTGATGAGGTACTCGATATGTCAAAACAGGTAACTGGGGGGCAGAAAATCCACGAAGAGTGTTTAAGATGACATATGAATCGGGGATGTGGCATCCCTTTGACACGGAAGACATAAGTATTTTTGCTCAGTCATCAGAGCCTATGGCTTTGATCTTCTGTTGAGAGACTCGAACCACATTCTCTGATAATGGTTACCATGGGGCTAATGACATTATAATATCCTAAGCGATGGGGCCTGTACATCAAGCTGTATCATACCACATAAACCATAGGCAGGGCCTAAAGTGCATTAACTCTAAAGACTTGTTGTCGATTTGTCTTTTTCAACTGGATATATAGTATCCGATTTTTCATTATAATGGAAATCAAGAAATAGTCAAACATGTTTAGTGTGCCCCACTGCGGTTTCCTGCACAGAGAACAATCAAAATAATTTACAGAAAACATTGATATGGAATGGCGTGAGGCCCTTTTAATATATATATATACATTTTTTACAAATGCTGTTTTGAATGAAAGAAAATTGTACCTACACACTGAAGAAGGCTGTAAAGCCAAAACGTCTGTGCATGCTTATCCTGATGCAGTAAAAAAAAACGCTTTATACAACATATTTTTGAGTGCGAACCCATTACACCTCTTTGTTGGAACTACTTTATTGCCATATCATTTTTTGCAGTGTATTACCAAGAAAATAATCAACACCCTCTCGACCAATTATAATAGAGTATTCAGCCTAGTAGTGGTATAAAGTTTTGCATTGTACTATTGTATTAGTTATTTACACAGTATTACAGTATATAAACAGTATGTAGAGTATCAAAGAATAAGACATTTACATGGCACAGCACATGTCTCATAACTCAATTTATTGGACATTTTCACTTTTTTTTTTTAAACTTACATTTCATGAGAATCCATGTAAAGGAGCAATGTAACATGCATCACATTTTCATTGCAGGCATATAATCACATAGAATGTGTTTATAAAAAGCATCTACAGGAAATTTAAATCATAATTGTACAAAAACCTTATTCATGGTCCTTCCGAGCCAGATAGGAACAATTGACCAGTGGTGGCTGCAGAGGGTTTTTGTATAATAATAATAATAACAATAATCATACTATTATTAATAATAATTCAATTTATCACAAATGTGCGGCTGCCTCTCTTGCCAAGCGGAGCAGTGAGAAAAAACGATGAGTCAAAATGTTTCATCACTATGTAACACACATTCCATTCTGTGGGTGGTTTAAAGATGCAGAGCTCATGGATGACCAGTTTAATATTATCAGGTTTAATACTGAGATGAACACTGATTTGCTGATATCTAGTTGTTCTTTTGCAGGATTCAGCCATTGTCAAAAGACATCATATGCACAGATTAAATAGGTGGCTTGCTTTAGTATTTTTTTTTTTTAACATCTTCTTGTGTTTTCTTTACATGGATGGCTCTTAAAGTGACAAGCACGATGGTTAAGACCAATATGACATTTCCAAGAAACAGTTCATTGATAAAGATGTTACTCCTCGATATACATTCATGTGGGAGAACATGAGTCCACCGAATAATCCGCAAAAGTCCCCGAGACTTCATGTGTGGCATTTACTTAGTCTCTCCATTTGTCAAAGATCATCACTGAGCTTAATGGTCATGTGCACTGTCCTCACGTGGATGAGGTATATTTTAGTAGGCTATAAGTGACGCTTCTCTTCATTCCAGCTCCCTTCTCAAATGCCAACCTTAGCAATGCAGGATCTTGATGAACGCTTTTCTGAACTCTATATTGAAAGTGGTGTATATGATGGGGTTCACCGCACTGTTCACATACCCCAGCCACGTGAACGCGTTATACATCTCCGC
>NW_019942515.1:1074612-1185146 GCF_002910315.2 Salvelinus sp. IW2-2015 | reverse complement strand
GCTAAACAATGGATATATATAACGTTTAGAATTTTTTTAAATAAATTCATCCACATTTAAAATCTAGGAATTATACATCTGAGAACAGTAATACTTTACACACACATAAAGGTACCCATAAGCAATCATTTGGATGAAAAAACACAAATGTGAAAAAATAGCATTTTGGAAATAAACTTCATATAATCTGTTCCTTTCTCCTCTCTTTGCTTCCCTCCGATCCCCCTGTTTTTTACTTTTTGTCCTCCCTCTCTTCTTCTTTTATCATTCCACTTAGGTAAAAACCTTTTRTCTGTAACCACTCAGTTGATGATTGTTGATGCCTGATGGTAGTTCAACAGTTARAGTCGTAAGTACAATACAAATTAACGCCTGGAACATCTACCTGTAATCAGACAGTGATTGTGTCTTTCAGCCAAAGCCAAAGCCAACCTGCATGTTCTGGGATTTTACCATGAAAAGTAAGTTGGGGAAAAAAACTAATATTTTGCTTGTTGAAATATACACTAAGTGTACAAAACATTAAGAACACGTTCCTAATATTGAGTTGCACCCACTTTTGCCCTCAGAACAGCCTCAATTCGTTGGGGCATGGAAAGTGTCGAAAGCGTTCCACAGGGATGCTGGCCCATGGTGACTCCAATGCTTCCCACAGTTGTGTCAAGTTGGCTGGATGTCCTTTGGGTGGTGGACCATTCTTGATACACAAGGGAAACTGTTGAGTGTGAAAAACCCATCAGTGTTGCAGTTCTTGACACAAACCGGTGCGCATGGCACCTACTACCATAACTCATTGAAAGGCAATTAAATATTTCGTCTTGCCCATTCACCCTCTGAATGGCACACATACACAATCCATATCTCAATTGTCTCAAGGCTTAAAAATCCTTCATTAACCTTTTCCTCCCCTTCATCTACACTGATTCAAGTGGATTTAACAAGTGACATCAGTAAGAGATCATAGCTTTCACCTAGATTCACCTGGTCAGTCTATGTCATGGAAAGAGCACAATGTTTTGTACACTCAGAGTATGTCAATCTCAATTTAAGTTAAAGCCTTACAATTGTAGAATATACCAGAGAGTTTGTCTTTGTCTCCACAAGATGGTTCAGGTGGCTGGAACAGTAAAGGCTGCAGGGTTAGTCCCATGTCCAATGGAAACAAGACTATCTGCCTCTGTGACCATCTCACTCACTTTGGCATCCTAATGGTAAGACTTGTGTTCACATTAAACCAGTTGGAGACTCTTTCCCCTTATAATTGTGACTCTCTGATTCATTTAAACCAGCAGTTTGTCCTTGTATAGTATGAATCTTACAGTATAACTTGGAAGTATAGCTTGTAAGTCGAACTTGACTTGCTTGTTTGGTGAATACTTTTATTTTCTGTATTCTCTGTGAAGGATATCTCTGGATCTGCTGAACATATTGATGAGAAAAACACCAAGATTCTTACCTTCATCACCTACATCGGATGTGGCATATCGGCCATCTTCTCTGCTGTAACGCTTCTAACTTATATTGCCTTTGAGTGAGTATATTGCCATTTTGGACAACTCCAACATGTGACCAGGAAATACTCCTATAACTAGTCTTATGAATTCTTCCTGTCTACGTCAGGTGGACTATTGATCCTTGTCATTGGCCATGATATTATAAGAAAGACAACCAGAACTGTAGTAGTCAGACAGTGTTATTCAGTGTCTGCCCTCTCTACAGGAAGTTGCGTCGTGACTACCCTTCCAAGATCCTGATGAACCTGAGCACGTCACTGCTCTTCCTCAACATGTTGTTCCTATTGGATGGCTGGCTGGCCTCCTTTGAAATGGAGGGCCTGTGTGTGGCTGTGGCTGTCTTCCTCCACTTCTTCCTGCTCACATCCTTCACCTGGATGGGCCTCGAGTCCATCCACATGTACATCGCCCTGGTCAAAGTTTTCAACACCTACATCCGGAGATACATTCTCAAGTTCTGCATCGTCGGCTGGGGTAAGTGGCACTAAAGTTGGATAAACTAATTACTATGCAGTATGCTGGCTATGTCATAGACCAAATTCCTATTAAAATGCAAATGCATGGTATGCATTATTCTCGCTATACACTGAATTTCAAACATAGTTTGTACCTAGGGTTGCAAAACTACCGGTAATTTGCCAAAGTTACCAGAACTGTCTCAAATGTTTTTAATTAACATGTAATCTATGGCAATCCATGGTAACTTTGGTAATGTATTATTGAAAATAGCTTAATTAATGAAAAAAGCATCTAATCAACAATGAGTCATTCCACCTCAAAAAGCACATTAAAGAGGATTTCAATACCCACCATCTCAGATTGTTCTGAAACGGTTTCTATAGTTAGAAACAGATAAGATTATAATTCCTGAAACATTGTTTTGTTGAAAGACAATTGAACCCAGATTGGTCGTTTCAATTTATAGGATTCATCTAATATTCAATAAATGTAGTACCCAATATCCAAAATGGACCAAACCTCTTTTTAACAATAAGTAAGATGTGAGGAATCCAAATAAATGGTCAAAAGCCATCCACGAACCCCCAAATGCCACATCCCTCACCAAGCCCACCCCAAATGCCACATCTCACACCAAGCCCACCCCAAATGCCACATCCCTCACCAAGCCCACCCCAAATGCCACATCCCACACCAAGCCCACCCCAAATACCACATCCCAACCACCGCCAAGCCCACCCAAATAACATCCCACCAAGCCACCCCAAATCCCACATCCCACACCAAGCCCACCCCAAATGACATTCCCACACCAAGCCCACCCCAAATACATCCACCTCCACCAAGCCACCCCAAATACCACATCCCACACCAAGCCCACCCCAAATACCACATCCCACCAAGCCCACCCCAAATACCACATCCCACCCAAGCCCACCCCAAATACCACACCCACCAAGCCCACCAAATACCCACATCCACACCAGAATACCACATCCCACACCAAGCCACCCCAAATACCACATCCCCCCCAGCCCACCCAAATACCACATCCCACACCAAGCCCACCCCAAATACCCATCCCACAACCACATCCACCCAAACCAAAAAATACACATCCACACCAACCACATCCCACACAAATACACATCCCACACCACACACCCACCAAATACCACATCCCACACCAAATACACATCCCACACCAAATACCACATCCCACACCAAATACCACATCCCACACAAAATACCCACATCCACACCAAATACACATCCCACACCAAACTACCACATCCACATCCACAACACCCATCCCACACCAAATACCACACTCCCACACCACATCCCACACCAAATACTACATCCACACCAATACCACATCCACACAATACCACATCCCACACCAAATACCACATCCCACACCAAATTCACATCCCACACCAATACACATCCCACACCAAATACCACATCACATCCCACACCAACATCCCACACCAAATACCACATCCCACCACCAACATCCCACACCAAATACCACATCCCACACCAAATACCCACATCCACACCAAATACCACATCCACACCAAATACCACATCCCCACACCAAATACCACATCCCACACCAAATACCACATCCCACACCAAATACACACCCACCAAATACACATCCACATCCCATACACCCCACACAAGCCCACCAAGCCCACCACAATGGCCAGTTTACTTTTTTCACAACTGCCACCAATTTGGTGCCAAAATATTTACAACAAAGACATATTGACATTATAAAATAAGAAAAAATAATAAAGATAAAATATAAAGGATATTTCATTCTGAAACCCTCATATTAACACACCAATGTATTCACTTAGTTGATGGTTTAATATCTAGAATAATGTTTTACAGCTTTGTCATTCAATTTGTTTTATTTTCAAATAATCTTATTTATATTAATTTAAACAAGATGTCCAGAGATAATTACAGAAACCTGTTATAATCTGAAGTACCCTAAAAGGCCGCTATATGTCATGTGATACAATAAAAAAATTACAATTGAAGTTACCAAAATTCTGGTAGTTTACTGGTGAACTTTGAAAGTTACCAGTAATATACCCTCTCTTTGCAACCCTACATATACCTGAATGTTCAAAATATATAATTTCCTATCATGTCTTCACTTCCAGGTCTGCCTGCTGCGATAGTTGCTACAGTGGTAGCTATTGACAAAAACTCCTATGGGAAAATGGAGTATGGAAAGGGGGAGACTGGACAAGGCTCTTCTGAATTGTAAGTCCTGCATCAAGTTCAAGAGATAGCAAGAGAAAATATGACATTCTGTATGTAGATCAAATCAAATCAAATCAAATCAAATTTTATTAGTCACATACACATGGTTAGCAGATGTTAATGCGAGTGTAGCGAAATGCTTGTGCTTCTAGTTCCGACAATGCAGTAATAACCAACAAGTAATCTAACCTAACAAATCTCCAACACTACTACCTTACACACACACACACAAGTGTAAAGGGATAAAGAATATGTACATAAATATTATATGAATGAGTGGTGGTACAGACGGCATGGCATGCAGTAGATGGTATAGGTACGGTAATACATACATTGAGATGATACTGTAGGGTATGTAAACATAAAGTGGCATAGTTTAAAGTGGCTAGTGGTACATGTATTACTAAAGATGGCAAGATGCAGTGATGATATAGAGTACAGTATATACATATGAGATGGGTAAGTAGGATGTAAACATTATATAAAGTGGCATTGTTTAAAGTGGCTAGTGTACATTTTACATAATTTCCATCAATTCCCATTTTTTAAAGTGGCTGGAGTTGAGTCAGTATGTTGGCAGCGGCCGCTAAATGTTAGTGGTGGCTGTTTAACAGTCTGATGGCCTTGAGATAGAAGCTGTTTTCAGTCTCTCGGTCCCTGCTTTGATGCACCTGTACTGACCTCGCCTTCTGGATGATAGCGGGGTGAACAGGCAGTGGCTTGGGTGGTTGTTGTCCTTGATGATCTTTATGGCCTTCCTGTGACATCGGGTGGTGTAGGTGTCTGGAGGGCAGGTAGTTTGCCCCTGGTGATGCGTTCTGCAGACCTCACTACCTCTGGAGAGCCTTACGGTTGTGGCGGAGCAGTTGCCGTACCAGGCGGTGATACAGCCCGACAGGATGCTCTCGATTGGCATCTGTAGAAGTTTGTGAGTGCTTTTGGTGACAAGCCGGATTTCTTCAGCCTCCTGAGGTTGAAGAGGCACTGCTGCCTGCGCCTTCTTACAACGCTGTCTGTGTGGGTGACCAATTCAGTTTGTCCGTGATGTGTACACCCGAGGAACTTAAAACTTTCCACCTTCTCCACTACTGACCCGTCGATGTGGATAGGGGGTGCTCCCTCTGCTGTTTCCTGAAGTCCACAATCATCTCCTTTGTTTTGTTGACGTTGAGTGTGAGGTTATTTTCCTGACACCACACTCCGAGGGCCTCACCTCCTCCCTGTAGGCCGTCTGTCGTTGTTGGTAATCAAGCCTACCACTGGTGTCATCCGCAAACTTGATGATTGAGTTGGAGGCGTGCATGGCCACGCAGTCGTGGGTGAACAGGGAGTACAGGAGAGGGCTCAGAACGCACCCTTGTGGGGCCCCAGTGTTGAGGATCAGCGGGGTGGAGATTGTTGTTACCTACCCTCACCACCTGGGGGCGGCCCGTCAGGAAGTCCAGGACCCAGTTGCACAGGGCGGGGTCGAGACCAGGGTCTCGAGCTTGATGACCGAGTTGGAGGGTACTATGTGTTAAATGCTGAGCTGTAATCGATGAACACAGCATTCTCACATGGGTATTCCTCTTGTCCAGATGGGTTAGGGCAGTGTGCAGTGTGTTGCGATTGCGTCGTCTGTGGACCTATTGGGTCGGTAAGCAAATTGGAGTGGGTCTAGGGTGTCCGGTAGGGTGGAGGATATATGGTCCTTGACTAGTCTCTCAAAGCACTTCATGATGACGGAAGTGAGTGCTACGGGGCGGTAGTCGTTTAGCTCAGTTACCTTAGCTTTCTTGGGAACAGGAACAATGGTGGCCCTCTTGAAGCATGTGGGAACAGCAGACTGGGATAAGGATTGATTGAATATGTCCGTAAACACACCAGCCAGCTGGTCTGCGCATGCTCTGAGGACGCGGCTGGGAATGCCGTCTGGGCCTGCAGCCTTGCGAGGGTTAACACGTTTAAATGTTTTACTCACCTCGGCTGCAGTGAAGGAGAGCCCGCAGGTTTTGGTAGGGGCCGTGTCAGTGGCACTGTATTGTCCTCAAAGCGGGCAAAAAAGTTGTTTAGCCTGTCTGGGAGCAAGACATCCTGGTCCGCGATGGGCGCTGTTTTCTTTTTGTAATCCGTGATTGACTGTAGACCCTGCCACATACCTCTTGTGTCTGAGCTGTTGAATTGCGACTGCGATTTTGTCTCTGTACTGGGACTTAGCCTGTTTGATTGCCTTGCGGAGAGAATAGCTACACTGTTTGTATTCGGTCATGCTTCCGGTCACCTTGCCCTGGTTAAAAGCAGTGTTCGCGCTTTCAGTTTCACGCGAATGCTGCCGTCAATCCACGGTTTCTGGTTTGGAAGTTTTATCGTTGCTGTGGTACGACATCGTCAATGCACTTCCTAATGAAACTCGCTCACCGAATCAGCATATTCGTCAATATTGTTGTTGAATGCGCGATGCGGAACATATTCCAATCCGCGTGATCGAAGCAGTCTTGAAGCGTGGATTCAGATTGGTCGGACCAGCGTTGAACAGACCTGAGCGCGGGAGCTTGTTGTTTGAGTTTCTGTTTGTAGGCTGGAATCAACAAAATGGAGTCGTGGTCAGCTTTTCCGAAAGGGGGGCGGGGGAGGGCCTTATATGCGTCGCGGAAATTAGTATAACAATGTTATTGTTATAGATGGAGTCTTAGACTTGTGTAATCCAAGTTTATGTCTTCCCATATGTCAGTTATAGGACCAGGACTATGTACTATAGTGCATAATGTATGTAATATATGTGATATTGGCCCAGCCTTCCAGCTAAAACATGTAAGTTAACCAACGGCAACCAATTTTACTAATGTCTCCTCTCTTGGCCCCTTCCTCCTCCCCTCTTCCTTCTCCTCTCCTCCTAGCTGTTGGATCCGGAGCCAGGTGGTGTTCTATGTGACGTGTGTGGGCTACTTCTCTGTCATCTTCCTCCTGAACGTCGCCATGTTYATCGTGGTTATGATCCAGATCTGCGGTCGTAACGGGAAGCGCAGCAACCGCACGCTGCGTGAGGAGGTGCTGAGGAACCTGAGGAGCGTCATCAGTCTCACCTTCCTCCTGGGCATGACCTGGGGCTTCGCCTTCTTCGCCTGGGGACCCGTCAACCTGGCCTTCATGTACCTCTTCTCCATCTTCAACTCACTGCAAGGTACAGGGCCACCCTATGGTGCGCTGTGCACCTTAAAGGAAAATACACAGTAGTATTGGTTACTAATATGTGAATCGAAGGTGTATTTTGTTTATTTTTAAACTCTTGTACGAAACAGGTCTCAAATGTATTATATGTTAAGACCAAAGGGAGGTTGGTGGCACCTTAATTGGGGAGGACGGGCTTGTGGTAATGCCTGGAGCGGAATAGGTGAAATGGTATCGAATTCATAATGCCATTCCATTAGCTCCATTCCAGACATTATTACGAGCTGTCCTCCCCTCAGCAGCCTCCTGTGGTTAACAATAATAAGTCATCTACTCATTGTCATGTCATATACTATTTGTTCCACCAGAGGTCTCATTGGTACAACATCTGGCAACTGAAGACGAACCAAACTTGCTCTCTTTTATTTGTTCTCTCTGTCATCTTCCTTGTTATTAAACAGCCTTTTCCTCCATTGTTCTTTTCTGGCTAACAGGTTTATTCATCTTCATATTCCACTGTGCACTGAAAGAGAATGTCCAGAAACAGTGGAGGAGATACTTGTGCTGTGGCAGATTCCGCCTGGCAGACAACTCAGGTAAAGATCTAACAMGAAACAGACAACAAAGAGACTTCTCCCTCTCAGGAAAAATATCTGGCCTGATATTCAGAACACTACTATCATAACAGGTTTTAGGATGAGAGGGGTGAAGTTGCTGTACTTGTACATTGCTAATAAAAGTCCTATGTGATTGTGATAAAGATTATAAGCTAAAAATCTTGTTGAAATATTTTCAGTTGACATTTTACATTGCATCTTGTCTAATGTTAATAGAATTGCTATTAAAGTGAAAGTCACTGGAATATAAACGAGTACATATCTGCACAGGAGTCCAGTAAAAGTGCCCTGTGGACTCACAGTAACAAAGAAAAATTAAATTAAAGTATAATTAAAGTATACAACCCGAGAGGTCTTAGCTTTATACGCAGTCAAATATGATACACAGAAACTCCATAAAACCCTGAAGTATCAAAGATCACTTCACTGTTCATTTTGCCTGAATAAGTATGTGTGAAATGTTTCTGTTGCGTGGCAGACTGGAGCAAGACGGCCACTAACAACACCAAGAAGGTCAGCTCAGACACGGTGGGGAAGTCCCTGTCCTCCAGCTCTTTTGGCTCCAGTACAGCAAACTGGACTTCCAAGGCCAAAGCAACTCTAAACCCCTTTGCAAAGCGCAACAGTAATGCAGGTAAGACACTATGGGAGGGTCTAATATTGAGCTACACACAGCGGTTTGTTTACTTTCAGTTGGTCTGTTTCATTGAACCACATTTTGTTCATACCAAAGTTTACTTCTTGTAGTTATGAAAAGAAGGATACTTTACATTACTTTTTCTCCCCTTCATTTTTATTCACAAAAAAATATACAGTACCAGTCAAAAGTTTGGACACGCCTACTCATTTTATTTATTTATTTATTTTGACCATTTTACCATTTTCATTGTAGAATAATAGTGAAGAGCCAAGAATGTGCAAAGCTGTCATCAAGATAAAGGGTGTCCTACTTTGAATCTCAAATATAAAATATATTTTGATTTGTTTAACACTTTTTTGGTTACTACATGATTCCATATTTGTTATTTCATAGTTTTGATGTCTTCACTATTATTTTGCAATGTAGAAAATAGTAAAATAAAGAAAAACCCTTGAATGAGTAGGTGTGTCCAAACTTTTGACTGGTACTCTATGTCTACAAGGACTGTGTGAAACATTTATTTTCTTGCTTTTAGTGTACAATAGTTATTACTGGGCTACATGGTGGCTGATCTCCTGTATGTATTTATGTTTGTGGTGTGTAGATGTAGCCCACCAATAGCACGAAGGAAAACCTCCTGAGGTAAACTGAACTGCATCAAAGCTAGCCTGACTCCATGCTTCCTCACAGTGTGATGTGATGTTGTGTTATTGGCCTTTCGCCTTTTGAACATGAAGGCCTGGATTCAACCTAACAGCTGGCGGTTGCACTTTTCCTTAACACTGGTGTGTCTCACAGAACAATAACAAATTTTACCGTTTAAAACAGAAATATTGTGTTGACATTAACACAAAAATTGGCATGTGTGCATTTAGTTTCGATGCCAAATGCTTCCTTTGATAGTTAGATTGAATCCAGACTGAATGGTGACATGAAGACCCTGTATGACAAAGACCTCTATTCTGCCATTGTTCTCTCTAAAGTCATTGAAAAACATTTCGAGATTTGCAGCAAAGATAATATGCTATAACAACTTAATAACATTCATGTTTAACTTGGTTTAAACATGGACATGAAGTAATATAAATACAGTTGTAGTAATATCATCTGACCAATAAGAGAGTTTGGCAGATGAGCTGCTTTGCCTTCTTCTCAGTGGTTCTGGATGTCACTCTCACTCACTCATACCACACTAATTCCGCTCCCCTAGGATGCCTCTGTTTTCTGCTAGCAGCAATGATACCACAGTTAAACACACAGCTTGCATTTCAGCATTCAACTGTCACATGGAAAACTGTAGACGTGTGTGTGTGTGTGTGTGCATCCCTGACCCACGGAATGGAATGAAGATCACCGTCACGCACTGTACAACCAAATGCACAATTCAAGCATGATGTTTGTGCCTTATTACATGTGTATACACAGACCTTGTGATAATAAGATGATTAATGACCTAATTTATCTTCGTTTCACGGAGATCTCAGGTAATGTGAAAGATAATTTGTCAAGAGAAAATCATTGTGCATCCGTGTCAGGCGTGCAGTGCAGTGCACTATCCTATTGCTTCCAGATGTGTGCCTTGGTGAGATAATCTGCAATTTACCCTGTGATGTTGTCATATTGGACTGATCCAACGATTAATGGCATCCCCCAGCTAATGGACTAATCTAGTCTGACAGAGCCTATAAAGCAGTGGGTGAGAAACGAAGGGGTGAGAATCGTGCGTGAAGCTGCCAACGAGGTGTCCTCCAATACCTTACTTGACATAGCAGCTCAGGGACTTAGCAGAATAAACTTTGTTTTATTGTGGACACACTTTAAGGAGTAATAGGATGGGTTCAGTGTACACACTTTAAGGATGACCTTACATTACCTCATCAAGAACACATGTGCAATGTGAGGACTAATGAGTGTATGAGATAAGTTGATAACTGGTTTGGTGAAATAACAGTTTTGTAGGATCAAAGTGAGGATGCCATTTCATGAATAACCAGTGATTAATATGTGATCGTGATTATAGCTGTTTATCTCTCAAACTGAAAATAGACATACATATCGTGTCAGGAGTGAGGAGGCAGCCAGCGCTTCTGTTACTAAAGATGCCAAAGGCTTTGCATAGCCTGTGTTCTGTGCTTAATTGACCCACTCAAGTCATTCTATTCAAAACTGCAATGGATGTTTTAGCCCTGACATTATCAAATGTCAAAGACCAACCCAATGTATTATCACTTGGCAAACAAAACAAGAACAAGACAAAAACAGATGAAAACGGTTCAAACATGTCGGAAAGATACACAGATATGTGTAGTTGTCCGTTGTGTGTGGTTGAATTTCAAGATTGTTGGAATGTGCATGCATGTATAGGATTGAATTCTACAAGAATGCAGAGATGCATGAGAATTGTTGCTCAGAAAATATTGGGACTCCATTTAAACAATAACTAGACATAAACCTAAACTTTAAACATTTTCTAAGCTAAAGAAACATGCTGTGTTACAGGAAAACACAGGCAAATCAACTTTGCAAAGCCTATGCATTAGAATTGTTTAAAATGAGTGCCACATATTCAACCTACAATCATATATACACAATCATTGTATATAGATTTAGGGCCCAATTCAATCAGATCCGCTTTGGCCAACATCCGCATAACTGATGTTTTGATGGTGTCGGAGGTGGAACTGCATTAGAGCTGTCAAATCCACAAGCGGCTCCAGGCATTATACCTAAAGGGGACATTTCCATTGGCTGCACAGAGTTGCATTAAGAGAAATCTCATGCAGCCTTGTTTACAAGTTCGAACACTGAAATGTGAAATGTAATCTACACCTTGATTAAGGCTGATAGAAATCCTTATAAATTAGTTTAATGATTTTTCAATTTGAGACAAATTATTTCTATATAGCATACACTTTCTTGTTCTGAACTTCTACCGCGAGTGAGCGGGTGTGGCTTTGTGACAATGATCGCAAGAGCAGCTGCTCACCGATTTGACAGCTCCAACACAGTTCCACCTCCGACACAGCCAAAACATCTGCTAATCGGGTGTCTGCTATCGCCGGTCAACGCTTGATCTGATTGAATCTAGGTCTAAGATCTACTTTGTGTATGTGTCCAGTGATGTGGTTTTCACTTGCTTATTTTTCAATTGTCTTTTGCCATTAGTTTTGTGTCATTGTGAGTTTAAGGAAAGAAAATAATGAAATGTACTGTGCACTATTGTTAAAGAGCACAAAGATCAGTGTGTTGTTTCTGAACCTTGACATTATCTCTCCTCACCTTTGGACAGGTAAAGGTTACTCCAACCAGACCAATCCTAAAAGTCTCTCCTTGGATGGTGAGGCCTCCTCTTCCTCCTCCTCCATCATCCCAGTGCACCAAGTCATTGACAAGGTCAAAGGTTACTGCTCGGCGCGCTCTGACAACTTCTACAAGAACATCATCATGTCGGACAGCTTCAGCCACAGCACCAAGTTCTAGCCCACCCAGCACTTCTCTTCMTCCTCCTGCTTTTTCTGCTAGCCCCTAACCAGTGGTGATCTCCCCAGTCCACAGTGTCACCCCAGGGTTGTAGCTTCCAGAGCAACAGGGCTGTATTGTTTTTACTGTACAATATTTGACTTAATCAGCTGGTCCAGTCAGTGAGATGTACTGAAAAGGGAAGTGAGGAAATGCATAGTTCTGTAGAAAAGGGAAGGGCTAAGCGGAGAATGGAGTTTGGGATTTACATACTGTGACATTAATCTTTAACTGGCTATGTGTTGTGTAAATATTTATGGCATATCTAATACGCCCCCTATAATTGATTCTCAGTTGGTGTTGCACATGCCTTGGGTTTTCAGTAGGGTCACCTCTCCTGTACAGAAATATCAACAATCTTAACTGTTCTGTTCTCATTCTGCAATCTGTAGAAATCCAGTATGAGCAACAGGGAAGCAAAATCCTCCAATCTGGACCAAATATTCAGGCTTAGGCCTATATTTCAAACCCAAAGACTACCAAACATGAGGGAGTTTTTAAAAGCTGTAGCGTTGTCAATGTGTGCTCAAAAGGAACAGGTTGAGGTGTAGTTCTGGTTTTAGTCATCTATTTGTGAATCCTGTGTGTGTTTATTTGCTGGAAAGAAATGTTATGTTCCTTTACAGTGCCTCGCATGAGGAGGTTTTGCATAAAGTACTTTATCTTGGTCAGCCTACCAACATCATCATCAAGACTATGTTATATTTGTCATGTATATATTTTTTAAACCTTCAGATGCTCTACTACTGAATAACACATGCAGAAATGGATGTCTGGTATTGGTCCATTCACTACTACTTCATTTTGGTCACTTCGATTTAGGACAACCTCTGTGGGTGATCTATGTTTAAAGTGTCATTTAGTCTGACTCTTCTATGGATAGAGGTTACCAGAGCCATGTATTCACAATAAATATATGTCTGTAGAGGTTACTAAACCCGCAGCCATTAAACTTACATTTGGTAAGATAGTTTCATAAACATTCCACATTGAATTATTCCACAATACAGCAACTCACAACAGACTGTAATGATTGAAAAGGGACGACAAACACTGGCATTATTTGTTCATCCACGTTCATGCCAACATTTTAAAATGGCAACATGTTAATCTGCTCTTCAGTGTTGCTTTAGTTCACTTAATATGGTAGTCGTATTGTCCCACCAATAGGGGAACTGAATATATTGCATTGTGTTAAATGTTGCTGTGTGAGCTATTGTTGTTTGTGTTTGTGAGCTATTGTTGTTTGTGTTTGTGAGCTATTGTTGTTTGTGTTTGTGAGCTAWTGTTGTTTGTGTTTGTGAAGCGATGGAACAATGTTGTTTAAAAGTGTCTTTATATTTATTTCTATAGAGCTTTTTGCATTTGTTGTTCCTCTTGAATCCCCAATGCCAGTTGATCAGGACTATGCCCCTGGATAGATAGATAGATATACTGTTTTTGGAAAGATGTAACTTGGTGGGTTAACAAAGCATCGCTCTTGACCTGGGCAGGCGAATAGGGCCAGTTATATTTTGGAAGCAGTCAGTGTTCTCAACTGTTCTTTTCCAGCATCAGGAAAATATTTGGAGCATCAATGAGAAATTCCCTCAGGGGCCAAATTTCAAGAGGTAATGTGGTGTTGAACAGATTTGGGGTCTTCATTTCAAGAACGTGTGGGAAGGGATTACAGTGGTTTGAGACCGTAAGATGGAGTTCTCATCTTTACAATGAATTGGAAAATGACTGCTGGCATCATCTTTATACATATTTGAATAAGATATTCCAAAATACACATTTCCCAATATTCAAAAAAGTAGTTATCAACCTTTATCAAGTAATGTTATTTGTTATAGGCTATTATTTAGAGATGCACATTGTTCTATCAATGCAGAGAGAATCCAGACATCATTTTCTCTGATTCATTTGTACATTTCCCTAATAATTAAATCATGTTTCCAGGACAAAGAGCTAGGAAATTACGATGGTTAGATCCAAACCAATATTCTACTTAAGATGTATCACTGATTTAATATGGATGGTCTGGGTCTATTTGACAACATTCTCCAAACCCTGTTTATTCGTTTTTCCACAACTTTTGTCAATAATATATTTTCTTGAAGCTGTCTCTGTATGTCTCAACACCATTGATGAATTGTGTTTCACCAATAAAGGGAATTAAAAGAACTGAAATGTACAAAGGTGACTCTAGCTAATTGTTTTAATGATAACCCTAATATTTGTCATATACGGTCATATACAGTGCCTTGCAAAAGTATTCATCCCCCTTGGCGTTTTTCCTATTTTGTTGCATTACAACCTGTAATTTAAATCGATTTTTCTTTGGATTTTATGGAATGGACATACACAAAATAGTCCAAATTGGTGAAGTGAAATGGAAGTTTTTTTTATTATTTTTTTATTCAAAAACTGAAAAGTGGTGCGGGCATATGTATTCAGCCCCTTTGCTATGAAGCCCCTAAATAAGATCTGGTGCCACCAATTACCTTCAGAAGTCACATAATTAGTTAAATAGAGTCCACCTGTGTGCAATCTAAGTGTCACATGATCTCAGTATATATACACCTGTTCTGAAAGGCCCCAGACTCTGTAACACCACTATGCAAGGGGCACTACCAAGCAAGCGGCACTATGAAGACCAAGGAGCTCTCCAAACAGGTCAGGGACAAAGTTGTGGAGAAGTACAGATCAGGGTTGGGTATAAAAAAAATATCAGAAACTTTGAACATCCCAAGGAGCACCATTAAATCCATTATAAAAAAAAATTGAAAGAATATGGCACCACAACAAACCTGCCAAGAGAGGGCCGCCCACCAAAACCAGGCAAGGAGGGCATTAAATCAGAGAGGCAACAAAGAGACCAAAGATAACCCTGAAGTAGCTGCAAAGCTTCACAGCGGAAATTGGAGTATCTGTCCATAGGACCACTTGAAGCCATACACTCCACATGGGTGGGCTTTATGGAAGAGTGGCCAGAAAAAAGCCATTGCTTAAAGAAAAAAATATGCAAAYATGTTTGGTGTTCACCAAAAGGGAGACTCCCCAAACATATGGAAGAAGGTACTAATCAGATTAGACWAAAATTTAGCTTTTTGGCCATCAAGGAAAACGCTATGTCTGGCACAAACCCAACACCTTTGATCACCCCGAGAACACCATGTTTTTAATGGGCAGGGACTGGGAAACTGGTCAGAATTGAAGGAATGATGGATGGCACTAAATACGGGGAAATTATTGAGGGAAACCTGTTTCAGTCTTCCAGAGATTTGAGACTGGGACGGAGGTTCACCTTCCAGGAGGACAATGACCCTAAGCATACTGCTAAAGCAACACTTGAGTGGTTTAAGGGGAAACATTTTAATGTCTTGGAATGGCCTAGTCAAAGCCCAGACTTCAATCCAATTGAGCATCTGTGGTATGACTTAAAGATTGCTGTATACCAGCAGAAAACCATCCAACTTGAAGGAGCTGGAGCAGTTTTGCCTTGAAGAATGGGCAAAAATCCCAGTGGCTAGATGTGCCAGGCTTATAGAGACATATCCCAAGAGACTTGCAGCTGTAATTGCTGCAAAAGGTGGCTCTAAAAAGTACTGACTTTGGGGGGGGTGAATAGTTATGCATGCTCAAGTTTTCAGTTTTTTTGTCTTCTTTCTTGTTTGTTTCACAATAAAAATATTTTGCATCTTCAAAGCGGTAGGCTTGTTGTGTAATTCAAATGATACAAACCCCCCAAAAATCCATTTTAATTCCAGGTTGTAAGGCAACAAAATAGGAAAAATGCCAAGGGGGGTGAATACTTTCGCAAGCCACTGTACATAGGTACCAGTTTAACTTGATGCAAAACATAACAACTACGAAAATGTAATTTATTTTGTCCTTTTTTGTCTTTTTTTATTCAATCCTTTCTCCCTTTACTCTTACTGTCTGCTCTTCTCTGCACAATCAACAAGTCTTTACAATGTGGTTTACTCAGAAGATCCAATATGTGGTTTGGTGCATACAGTGAGGTCCAAAGGTATTTGGACAGTGATACATTTTTTGTTGTTTTGGCTCTGTACTCCAGCACTTTGGATTTTAAATGATACAATGACTGACGTTAAAGTGCAGAGTGACAGCTTTATTTTGAGGGTATTTTCATCCATATCAGGTGAACCATTTAGAAATTACAGCACTTTTTGTACATAGTCCCCCCATTTTAGGGAACCAAAAGTATTTGGACAAATTCACTTATGTGTGTATTCTAAATGAAGGTTTAGATATTAGTAACATACACTACTAAACTTTCATACATGTACATAAGTATGGGTGGCCTATAGCTCTCCAGTTATCTGCCTGTTGTCCTGACTTGTTTTACAGTAGCCTACCTGAGACTGGAGGGTGGCTCACGGAGAACAAACAACAATGACAAAAGGCAGTCAACATTGTCGGGTTTTAAAATAGGTACCTAGAGCTGTGGAAACATTTAGCCTTCCCCATTAATCTCAACCATAATTTTGCTCCTGTTTGATGCCAGGGCTCCTTGGCACAGACACTTTAATTGGCCTGCAGCAGCCCTGCCTACTCTTCCCCCTCCTCTCCTCCACAATGTGGAGACAGGGTTCACTCACAACAATTATCTGGAATGAATTCATTCCCCGACAACTTCAACTGGCTGTGTGGGAGTATGACGGTGTCTGTTCTTCCCCAGACATGGCACTGATGTGGTAGGTGCAGTCAGAGTCAACAAAGTATCAGCAGCCAAAAAACATCATGGAAGAAAGGAACTCAGAGAAATGGAAGGGTAATTACACAACCAGATGATTGGGCCATTTAGAAACTCAGACTGGCTAGACAGACAACGTTACTGGTTACACTGATCTGCAGGTCACATGTGCTACTCACCAAGGTTACTACAATTGTATGTACCGGTTGTAACATTCTATACATACACTCCAAAATGTATTTATTTGGACAGTGAAGGTTAAATTTTAATTTGGCTCTATACTCAAGCATTTTAGATTTGAGATCAAATGTTTTATATGAGGCAACAGTACAGAATGTCACCTTTTATTTGAGGGTATTTTCATACATATCTGATTTACCATTTAGAAATTAATGCACTTTATGTATTTAGTCCCCCCAGTTGAAGACTCTGACTTAGGAAATGTACGCCTTTCTTACGTAAGCCTTTCCTATGCACCTCTCAGTTGGTATTCAGACTTACCTTATGAAGGTGCATAACAGGCTTTGTAGGCGTGGTTCCAAAGCGCATGCTGAATACTTTTAATTTAACTGCTGAAAACTTTCCCACTTGATTGCCAACAGATTTTCTTGTGTAGTTTTCATTCAAATAGGGGTTTCAGTACATTTATATTAAGCCAACCCTTTATTAAATATGGTGTATCTCATGCTTAAGTTCTAGGTCAGAATAGGCATAGAGAGAAAAGTGAATAGAACTCGGGTTCAAATCGGCCCCTTACAGTGTATTCAATTTAGTCAAAAGTTGTATTTGGTCCCATATTCCTAGCACGCAATGACTACATCAAGCTTGTGACTCTTGTGGATGCTACTGTACCATGATTATGGATAATTCTGAATGAATTGTGACTAATAATGAGTGAGAACGTTACTGAGGCATAAATATCATACCCCCCCCAAAAATGCTAACCTCCCCTGTTATTGGAAATGGTGAAAGGTTAGCATGTCTTGGGGGCATGATCTTTGTGCATCTGTTTCATCATTATTCACGATTTATTATCCGTAATCATGTTAGCATCCACAATAATGTAAAAGTGTTCAGAAACATATTATTTTCTTATTTACAATAAAAGTGACTCCAAAATGACACAATACATTATTTACCATGAATTTCTATTGGGCGCAACATAATCCGAAACACAACCAAAACAAACTGCAAATGTGATTTGTTTCAGGAAACTAGGCATATAATGCGCGTCACTACTTCACAGGAGAGACATTTGAACTTAATTTTTTTTAAATAAAAATGCCCCCCAAAAATAAAAAATTGGCAGAAATGCCTTCTGCAACATGTGTACTTTCATATGACTTAAAGCAAATCAATCAAATGTTATTGGTCACATACACATTTTTAGCAGATGTTATTGCGGGTGTAGCGAAATGATTGTGTTCCTCGCTCCAACAGTGCAGTAGTATCTAACAATTCACAACAATACACACAAAACTAAAAGTAAAAGAATGGAATTAAGAAATATATAAATACTAGGACGAGCAATGTCGGAGTGGCATTGACTAAAATACAGTAGAATAGAATACAGTATATACAAGTGGCCAGTGATTCCATGTCTATGTATATAGGGCAGCAAGGTTGAATAACCGGCGGGTAGCCGGCTAGTGATGGCTATTTCACAGTATGATGGCCTTGAGATAGAAGCTGTTTTTCAGTCTCTCGGTCACAGCTTTGATGCACTTGTACTTACCTTGCCTTCTGGATGATAGCGGGGTGAACAGGCAGTGGCTGTGGTGGTTGATGTCCTTGATGGTCTTTTTGGCCTTCCTGTGACATCGGGTGCTGTAGGTATCCTGGAGGGCAGACAAGCAGACCGCACCACCCTCTGGAGAGCCCTGCGGTTACAAGCGGTGCAGTTTCCATACCAGGCAGTGATACAGCCGACAGGATGCTCTCAATTGTGCATCTGTAAAAGTTTGTGAGGGTCTTAGGGTCCAAGACAAATTTCTTCAGCCTCCTGCAAACTTGATGATTAAGTTGGAGGCGTGCGTGGCCACGCAGTCATCGGTGAACAGGGAGTACAGGAGGGGGCTGAGCACGCACCCTTGTGGGGACCCTGTGATGAGGATCAGCGAAGTGGAGGTGTTGTTTCCTACCTTCACCACCTGGGGCCGGCCCGTCAGGAAGTGGAAGAATCGTGTCAGGATTAAGCTGTCCCACTTTTTGCATTTCCGTCTTCTGTAACCTCTTTCGACCTCTATCCAGCATAGTATTATCCCAACACAAGATGCATTTCTGAAATCCTCAAGATGATAATATAACAACAAAGTGTGAATTGAATTGTCATTGGGATACAATTAGGACTATATTAATGGTGACCCAGTTTATTACCCTGCTGTCCCAGTTCACTAAATGCAAACTGAAAATATGATTTTGGCTAAGTATAGACAAATGGGTGTGTAATGCCTCCTGTGAATATRATATAAACATTTGATATTTTTGTGTGATTAGGCAACAACTTGGGCATTTCATAAATGTATCATGTGTGGGGTTCATTTGTTGGATAGATGTCAAAAGATGTTCGAGAAGACAGAAAGGCAAAAAGTGTCACATTTTTTCTGAATTCACCCTACTGCTTCCTGTTAGTAAGGGCTATATAAATGGCATTAATTGTCATTAAATGTTCCTGTGGTCGAGGAGACTGCATTCACAGTCAACGCTGTATACTGTACGTAGGCTCAAACGGAAATGACCATGACAATTTAACATGGATCGTCTGCGATACTTTGGCAATACGGATGGAATCCAGCCCTTAATGCCAGCTCTGTGTTGGTGTTGTAAAATCACAATAAGAAAGGAATAATTTCCAGACAGTAAAATATAATTATCAGCTTAGCTGTCTCAAGAGAGGACGTCACCGTAGTTCCTAAGGGTGAGCGATTGCTGTCTGGCTGCAGTACTGTGCAACATGATCATAAGGACTTGACATTTGGGCAGTGGAGTATATTCATAGATTTGAAGGGAAGCCAGGCTTCCCCAAAAAATTGACAAGAAAAATATATAAAAATATACAAAATAATTTAGCTTTTGTCTCTGTGTTTCATAAATGTCCTTCAATTCGCAAGAAGCTGAATATACAGTTGAAGTCGGAAGTTTACATACACATTAGCCAAATACATTTAAACTCAGTTTTTCACAACTCCTGACATTTAATCCTAGTAAAAATCCCCTGTCTCAGGTCAGTTAGGATCATCAATGTATTTTAAGAATGTGAAATGTCAGAATAATAGTAGAGAGAATGATTTATTTCAGCTTTTATTTCTTTCATCACATTCCCAGTGGGTCAGAAGTTTCCCCTGCCTGAGCAATGTGGGTCAACTTTTATTGATGCGTCCAAGCTGAATCTGGTTGTGAAGTCAGATGTTAGTGCTCCACCTTTCTTTAGGGGTGATGGCTCAGATAAGTACTCTGTCCTGGAGTGGGAGGAGCTAATGGGAGTCTACCTAGAGAAGAGGTTACACTGGGTCTGAGCATGTTGGGGAGGTGATGTCTAGGCTCATGGGGAGGGCACGGGATGTGACCAAAGTCTGGATGCGTAACAACCCTGTTGTCACAGATGTTAAGGCAGTGTTCAGTGTTCTCAAGCAACACTTTGGGGATACTGTCTGCTCAGGTATACCATTAGCTGATTTCTACTCAGTCAAACCATATGCTAATGAGGGTCCACTAGATTTCTGGATTAGGCTTAACAAAGCTGCAGAGGCAGCTGAACAGTACCTTGTAAGTGAGGGTAGAACCTTGCCCAATCAGTGCTCAGAGTTGGCAGTCATGTTTGTACGCAACTGTCCTGATAAAGAGTTGGCCCAAGTGTTCAAATGCAAACCCCTTCGTGACTGGACAGCCAGTGAGGTACAGGATGGTTTGGATGAACTGAACTGTTAAGGGAGCGTAAAGCATGTAGAACACAACTTTCACAGCAGGTGGCTGCTGTCTTTGACTCCCCCCAGGAGGAAGTGGATCCTGTGAGCAGACCTAATGTGTCATCTTTTTCTCGATGTGGCCGTGAACAAGAACAGGCCCCATCTGTATCTGAGGGTGGGACATTAGAGAAAGTTTTGAGTGTGTTAGAGAAGGCTCTTGTCAGCAATACTCAGTCTGTGAACAGAGAGCCCAGTAAACAGTTCCCCAAACGTCAGCGTGAGTGCGCTGTCTGTGGAAGCACTAATCACTGGACCAAAGCTCACTGTCAGATGCACCAGCTGTGTTTCAAGTGCTTCTCTCCAGGCCACATGAGTTTTGACTGTAGTGAGACTGGGCAGCGACAGAGCCCTGGATGTGGACAGACTGGCAGGTCTCAGGAAAACTAGAAAGCCTCCATTCTGAGGAGGGCAATGTGGGGCAGTATAATTTTTCCTCCACTGATGATGATATCCAATCTGTTTATTCTTATTTTTGTGAGTCAGTACCCAAGAACAACACAGTCATTTTTCAGAACACAATGAGAATTACTCAGAATGACAGTTTGTTTTACACCACCGTGCTAGTACAGGATAAAGTTGAGCTGAAGGGGATGTTAGATAGTGGGTCCATGGCTACTACTCTGCGCGCAGATATTGTACCTCGGGTGAGGGAGGCAGGAGTGGTAGAGGGAAACTTTCTAGCTCCTTCAGACATCATCCTGGTGGGTTGTGGTGGGACGCAAACTAGTCCAGTGGGCATGTGTGACTTAAAAATACAGCTTTATGGCTTCGGTTATGTAGTCCCAGTGCTTATTGTAGATGGGCAGGTTGATGAACTCATTGTGGGCACTAACGTGTTGAAGTCTCTGATTAGACAGTTCAAATCAAATGACAGCTACTGGCGGGTGGTGGGTACGCCAGGTCCTTCTGGCCAGTGTGATGACAGCCAGTTCCTGCATCTCCTATCAAATCTGGAGAGATGGAGAGGMRACTCCATCCCAGATRAAGTGGGCACCATTAAGTTGAAGAGAGCWGTAACRCTCCAAMCCATGAGTGAGCATCTGGTGTGGGGMCGCCTACCCCCAAAGACAAAACTCTCTGTGGGCAGTACTGTTGGTGTCGAGCCCAGCACGTCTCGTTGTGTGAATCRACACATATTAGTAGGGAGAGTAGTTAYGCCTCTGTGGGGGGATGGATGGCTCCCTGTGAAGATTGTGAATCCAACAACTTCGCYAGTTACCCTGAGACGAAATGCTAAAGTGGCGGATGTGTACCYTTGCATTGCATTGGRGGATTTTGATGATGTCAARCAGCAAGCAGCTTACCAGAAYGTGGCAAAAGYACAATGTGACAGCTCACATGGCAGYCTKACAGCTAAGAGTTCAGTTGGTGGCAGTGTAGTTAAYGGCAACAGTACACTGAGCAATCTTGAACTTCAAGGCCTGTCTGTTGAGGAGTGTCCAGTTTCACAGTTCTGGAAAGACAAACTTGTCGGTTTAATTGAGAAGTATGACACAGTGTTCTCTAGACATAGCCTGGATTGTGGAGAGGCAAAAGAGTTCTGCCATCGCATACGGCTGRCTGATGACCGCCCATTTMGATTACCTTATCGTAGGCTTTCTCTAACTCATTACCAAAAACTCAGGGAAACACTGGATGATATGGAGGAAAAGAAAATCGTCAGAAAATCCAGCAGCGAGTATGCCTCACCATTGGTGCTGGTATGGAAAAAGAATGGGGACTTGCGTGTATGTACTGACTTTAGGTGGTTAAATGCCCGCACAGTAAAGGATGCTCATCCCCTGCCTCATCAGGCTGATGTACTGGCTGCGCTGGGAGGTAATGCCTTCTTCAGCACAATGGACTTGACGTCAGGGTACTACAATGTGCCACTGCATGAAGAGGATAAGAAATACACTGCCTTTTCCTCCCCTTTAGGTCTGCACGAGTACAATCGTTTACCTTAAGGCCTTTGCAACAGCCCAGCTACTTTTATGAGAATGATGCTGACCATCTTTGGGGACCAAACTTTTCTAAGTCTCTTTTGCTATTTGGATGATCTGATGGTTTTTGCTAAGACGGGGGAAGAGAGTCTGCAGAGACTTGAGATGGTTTTTCAGCGGTTGCAGGAGCACAATCTTAAACTGTCTCCGTCTAAGTGCACGTTTTTTAGGAGGTTTGTTAAGTTTTTGGGCCACATCATTTCTCAGGAGGGCGTAGCCACTGACCCTGCTAATGTTCAAACCATTTTAAATGTGACTGAGAGTGAGATGATGGAAGCTGATGGTGTCACTGTCTCCTAGCAAAATCTGTTCATGCCTTGGTATGGTAGTATACTATCAACACTACATTGAGAATTGTTCCATGGTTGCTAGGCCATTGTTTCAGCTGACTACAGGTCAGAAGAAGCCTAGGAGAAGCAAGGGCAGAAAGAGGCCTGGTCCCTCTCGCAGGCTCACTGCTGTGGACTGGACTGCCGAATGTCAACTCGCTTTTGAAGCTTTGAAAGCAGCACTAGTTGACCAGGCACTGCTGGCTCATCCAGATTTTTTTTCTCAGCCATTTTTACTTTCTGTTGATGCATCTACTAGTGGTTTGGGAGCTGTACTATCCCAAGTGCAAGATGGGAAGGCCGTAGCCAGGCCAATAGCTTTTGCTAGTAAATCTCTTAATCATGCACAATCCAAGTATCCTGCTCACCGGCTAGAATTTCTAGCCATGAAATGGGTCATTCATGATAAATTCAAACATTGGCTGCGAGGGCATAAGTTTACTGTGTGGACCGACAACAATCCACTCAAATATATTCTTACAATGCCGAAACTTGATGCCTGCAAGCAGAGATGGGTTGCAAAGCTGGCACCCTTTGATTTTGATATCCAGTACATACCAGGGCCCAAGATTGTCGTTGCTGATGCTTTGAGCAGAGAGCCATTTGTCCGCTCCAAAGTTCTGCACCGACTGACAAGAATTCCATATGATGTCCTGCTGGAGGAAACCAGAAGTCTTCGAGTGGATGATGTACAAGACATGTTCCGCCTCTCCTGTGAGCAGCCCGAGGCAGGCTGTAGAACGTCTATGGCTCCTGGAAGTAAGTTGAGTAGAGCTGGAGACRATGTCAGTTGGTTGGATTCCTGTGAAGAGGTGTCTGCTGTCCTCCATGCTCACCAACGATGGGATGATGGTGCCACAGTGAGGGCAGTTTCACATGTGCAGCATCTTGAGAAGTTGATGTCTATGGGTCAGAGCCCTTTACCTGTCCTTACACACAAGGAGCTGTATGATAACCAGTCACTGGATCCTATCATCAGCAGAGTCATGTCCATTGTAGATAGAGAACGGCGCCCATCTAGGAGAGAGCGAGTCCTTGAAGCTAAAGAAACAGTTTATACTCTAAGACAGTGGGGAAAACTCACCATGCGGTTAGGGATTCTGTATCGTGTCTCAAAACACCCAGTGAGTAAGAAGAAAATATTCCAGTATGTCGTACCTGTGTCTTTGAGAGGCCTTGTGTTGAAGGGAGTTCATGATGATGCTGGTCATCAGGGTCAGCAGCGCACATTGTGGCTCACGAGACAGCGGTTTTACTGGGAATCTATGGAGAAGGATGTCAAGGAATACGTGGCCCACTGTAAGAGATGTGTGTTGAGTAAAGCACCTGAGCCTGAAGCAAGAGCTCCACTTGTCTCCATTGTGACAACGGCACCTTTAGAACTTGTGTGTATTCTGGACTGCAGAAGATTCAAACAACAAGTCTATTGATGTGTTAGTAGTGACTGATCACTATACTAAGCTGGCCTGTGCGTATCCATGTCCAAACCAGCCTGCTAAGACTGTTGCTCGTGTTCTCTGGAATAATTTCTTCTGCATTTATGGGTTCGCTGATTGTATCCATTCTGACAGGGGTGCTAACTTTGAGAGTTCACTTATTGCAGAATTACTTCCGTTATCTGGTGTTGAAAAGTCCCACACCATACCTTCTCATCCCATGGATTGTTTGGGGTTTTAGGCTGGGTGTCTGTACAGCACTTCGAGATATTAGCTGATGTACGAAGGGCTATATAAAATAAAATTGATTGATTGATTGATGGGTAACGGTCAAGCAGAACGTCTGAATCGCACACTGGGTGGGATGATTAGACTTCTGCCAGCTAGGTCCAAGGCTAAATTGCCTCAGATGTTGAACACATTGAYATTCTCCTATAACTGCACTATTCACGAGACTACTGGGTTTCCACCCTTCTTCTTGATGTTTGGACGCACCCCTAGGTTGCCGGTAGATGTTATGTTTGAAAGTGTGCTGTTGGATGGGGACACAGTAGATATGGATAAGTATGTCCAGTCTCTGGGTGAGGATCTGAGAGAGGCCATGACATTGGCTCAGCAGCATGCCAGTAAGCAACGAAAGAGACAAGCCGAGGTCTACAACAAACGGTCTATGGGTCACTCGGTGCAGAAGGGAGACAGAGTTCTACTTGCTAACAAGGGGGAGAGGGGCAAGAAGAAACTGGCTGATCGCTGGGAGAGTGTGGTGTACATAGTTGTTGCGAAGAACAGCTCACTGAACACATATTGTAACCAACACCCTACCACTGGACGCATCAAAACTGTGCATAGGAACCTGATTATGCCAGTCAACTTTCTGCCTTTGCCTTCGTGGGAGGAACCCGAGGGTCACGGATCTCTATCGAGTGGTGACATGATCTCTGAGATGTCTGCAGAGTCCAGCCAAATGGATGGGAGTGACGCCAGGATTGTCCACTGGGTAGCAGGCCTTCCTGAGTCTTCTGGGAGGATACTCCAAGAGGATGGTGAAGTCCCAGCTGATGAAAGTGAGGTGGAACAACTCTATGAAGTCCTCTTAAGTGAGGTGTGCTCAGCAGAAGTGGACCAGAGAGATATCCCCGAAGCCTACAAGAGTTCTGATTGCGAAACTCCATTCAATGTGGATGATGCTGTGACAGATAATGTTACCTTGGTTGAAGATGCTTCGTCAGTGTGGTCTGTGACAATCTACCAGGATTCTGATCAGTCGTCTGACACTACTAGTGTTGAGTCGGTAACTGAAAGTGTGCTGGCTCCGGATATAAGGATCTGTAGTACTCCCCATCCTGAGGTTAGACCTCTGAGCAGGGTTAGTGCTGTCTGTGACATTCCTGCTAGGTTTTTGGGTGAGGGTGTTCGGACTAGACTAGGTAGACTTATTAAGCCAGTGAATAGGCTAATCCAAACTATGTCTACACAGGAAATGAAACAGTTCTTGGTTTCTCAGTGACAGTAGGATATTGCCTACCTTTTTAAAATGTTTTATATATGTAGTAATCTAAGCGTGTCTTAGAATGATTTGTGGGTTTGTCTAATATATTTGACAATTCATGTAACTTTGTGTGTAGTCCATCGGCATAAAATGTATATGACATTTTTCGTATACGGTTGAATAAGGGATTAGCTACCCCTTATTTTTCCTAATCCTTCGCGGGATAGCTTTTCAGCTGATCGACCATCTAGAATTAAGGGACTACACTGGGTTACTCTGTCGCCCTGTGGGTGTGAAATGTGTTTTTTCTTTTGTTGCTTTGTTACTTTCGAGGTAATGTGTTTTGTTTTGTGCCTATAATCTAGTAAAACRTTGGGGGTGAATGTAGCAGTGGGATGTTGTTCCCCTAGATTATGCACCAAGTTGCACACAAGGACCAATTCAAATAGGCCAGATCAAGAGGGGATGTTAATAAATTGATAATAATAATAATAATTCGGTGTGTTTTTTTATTTAATTACAGCTGCATAGCTAATGTTATTCTTTGGTGTACAAACACTTTTTCATATCAATATCCCAATATCCCACTCCCCCTAATATCCCAGTTAGGGGGAGTGATGAGCTCTATAGCAGAGTCTCACCACTCAATCGCTGGTTGAAAACTGTTTTCTGCCCCTCCCAAAAGACAGAATTTGTAGATAATTGGCCCTCTTTCTGAGACTCACCCACAAACAGGACCAAGCCTGGCCTGCTGAGGAGTGACGGACTCCATCCTAGCTGGAGGGGTGCTCTCATCTTATCTACCAACATAGACAGGGCTCTAACTCCTCTAGCTCCACAATGAAATAGGGTGCAGGCCAGGCAGCAGGCTGTTAGCCAGCCTGCCAGCTTAGTGGAGTCCCACTAGCACAGTCAGTGTAGTCAGCTCAGCTATCCCATTGAGACCGTGTCTGTGCCTCGACCTAGGTTGGGCAAAACTAAACATGGCGGTGTTGGCCTTAGCAATCTCACTAGGACAAAGACCTCCCATTCCTGCCATTATTGAAAGAGATCGTGATACCTCACATCTCAAATAGGGCTACTTAATGTTAGATCCCTAACTTCAAAGGCAGTTATAGTCAATGAACTAATCACTGATCATAATCTTGATGTGATTGGCCTGACTGAAACATGGCTAAGCCTGATGAATTTACTGTGTTAAATGAGCCTCACCTCCTGGTTACACTAGTGACCATATCCCCGTGCATCAGCAAAGCGGAGATGTTGCTATCATTTACGATAGCAAATTTCAATTTACAAAAAAAAAAGACGTTTTCGTCTTTTGAGCTTCTAGTCATGAAATCTATGCAGCCTACTCAATCACTTTTTATAGCTACTGTTTACAGGCCTCCTGGGCCAATACAGCGTTCCTCACTGAGTTCCCTGAATTCCTATCGGACCTTGTAGTCATAGCAGATAATATTCAAATTTTTTGTGATTTAATATTCACATGAAAAAGTCCACAACCCACTCCAAAGGCTTTCGGAGCCATCATCGACTCAGTGGGTTTTGTCCACATGTCTCTGGACCTACTCACTGCCACAGTCATACTCTGGACCTAGTTTTGTCCCATGGAATAAATGTTGTAGATCTTAATGTTTTTCCTCATAACTGGACTATCGGACCACCATTTTATTAATTTTGCAATCGCAACAAATAATCTGCTCAGACCCCAACCAAGAGCATCAAAAGTCGTGCTATAAATTCTCAGACAACACAAAGATTCCTTGATGCCCTTCCAGACTCCTTCTGCCTACCCAAGGACGTCAGAGGACAAAAATCAGTTAACCACCTAACTGAGGAACCCAATTTAACCTTGCGCAATACCCTAGATGCAGTTGCACCCCTAAAAACAAAAAACATTTGTCATAAGAAACTAGCTCCCTGGTATACAGAAAATACAAGCTTCCAGAAAATTGGAACGGAAATGGCGCCACACCAAACTGGAAGTCTTCCGACTAGCTTGGAAAGACAGTACCTGCAGTATCGAAGAGCCCTCACTGCTGCTCGATCATCCTATTTTTCCAACTTAATTGAGGAAAATAAGAACAATTAAAAATGTATTTTTGATACTGTCGCAAAGCTAACTAAAAAGCAGCATTCCCCAAGTGAGGATGGCTTTCACTTCAGCAGTAATAAATTAATGAACTTCTTTGAGGAAAAGATCATGATCATTAGAAAGTAAATTACGGACTCCTCTTTAATCTGCGTATTCCTCCAAAGCTCAGCTGTCCTGAGTCTGCACAACTCTGCCAGGACCTAGGATCAAGAGAGACACTCAAGTGTTTTAGTACTATATCTCTTGACACAATGATGAAAATAATCATGGCCTCTAAACCTTCAAGCTGCATACTGGACCCTATTCCAACTAAACTACAGAAAGAGCTGCTTCCTGTGCTTGGCCCTCCTATGTTGAACATAATAAACGGCTCTCTATCCACCGGATGTGTACCAAACTCACTAAAAGTGGCAGTAATAAAGCCTCTCTTGAAAAAGCCAAACCTTGACCCAGAAAATATAAAAAACTATCGGCCTATATCGAATCTTCCATTCCTCTCAATTTTTTTTGAAAAAGCTGTGCACAGCAACTCACTGCCTTCCTGAAGACAAACAATGTGTATGAAATGCTTCAGTCTGGTTTTAGACCCCATCATAGCACTGAGACTGCATTGTGAAGGTGGTAAATGACCTTTAATGGCGTCTGACCGAGGCTCTGCATCTGTCCTCGTGCTCCTAGACCTTAGTGCTGCCTTTGATACCATCGATCACCACATTCTTTTGGAGAGATTGGAAACCCAAATTGGTCTACACGGACAAGTTCTGGCCTGGTTTAGATCTTATCTGTCGGAAAGATATCAGTTTGTCTCTGTGAATGGTTTGTCTCTGACAAATCAACTGTACATTTCGGTGTTCCACAAGGTTCCGTTTTAGGACCACTATTGTTTTCACTATATATTTTACCTCTTGGGGATGTCATTCGAAAACATAATGTTAACTTTCACTGCTATGCGGATGACACACAGCTGTACATTTCAATGAAACATGTGAAGCCCCAAATTGCCCTCGCTAGAAGCCTGTGTTTCAGACATAAGGAAGTGGATGGCTGAAAACGTCTACTTTTAAACTCGGACAAAACAAAGATGCTTGTTCTAGGTCCAAGAAACAAAGAGATCTTTCTGTTGAATCTGACAATTAATCTTGATGGTTGTAAAGTCGTCTCAAATTAAAACTGTGAAGGACCTCGGCGTTACTCTGGACCCTGATCTCTCTTTTGACGAACATATCAAGACTGTTTCAAGGACAGCTTTTTTCCATCTACGTAACATTGCAAAAATCAGAAACTTTCTGTCCAAAAATGATGCAGAAAATGTATCCATGCTTTTGTTACTTCTAGGTTAGACTACTGCAATGCTCTACTTTCTGGCTACCCGGATAAAGCACTAAATAAACTTCAGTTAGTGCTAAATACGGCTGCTAGAATCCTGACTAGAACCAAAAATTTGATTCATATTACTCCAGTGCTAGCCTCCCTACACTGGCTTCCTGTTAAGGCAAGGGCTGATTTCAAGGTTTTACTGCTAACCTACAAAGCATTACATGGGCTTGCTCCTACCTATCTTTCCGATTTGGTCCTGCCGTACATACCTACACATACGCTACGGTCACAAGACGCAGGCCTCCTAATTATCCCTAGAATTTCTAAGCAAACAGCTGGAGGCAGGGCTTTCTCTATATATCTCATTTTTATGGAATGGTCTGTCTACCCATGTGAGAGACGCAGACTCGGTCTCAACTTTTAAGTCTTTACTGAAGACTCATCTCTTCAGTGGGTCATATGATTGAGTGTAGTCTGGCCCAGGAGTGTGAAGGTGAACGAAAAGGCTCTGGAGCAACGAACTGCCCTTGCTGTCTCTGCCTGGCCGGTTCCCCTCTCTCCACTGGGATTCTCTCCTCTAACCCTATTACAGGGGCTGAGTCACTGGCTTACTGGTGCTCTTTCATGCCGTCCCTAGGAGGGGTGCGTCACTTGAGTGGTTGAGTCACTGACGTGATCTTCCCTGTCTGGGTTGGCTCCCCCCCTGGGTTGTGCCGTGGCGGTGATCTTTGTGGGCTATACTCGGCCTTGTCTCAGGATGGTAGGTTGGTGGTTGAAATATTCCTCTAGTGGTGTGGGGCTGTGCTTTGGCAAAGTGGGTGGGGTTATATCCTTCCTGTTTGGCCCTGTCCGGGGGTATCATCGGTGGGGCCACAGTGTCTCCTGACCCCTCCTGTCTCAGCCTCCAGTATTTATGCTGCAGTAGTTTATGTGTCGGGGGCTAGGGTCAGTTTGTTATATCTGGAGTACTTCTCCTGTCTTATCCGGTGTCCTGTGTGAATTTAAGTATGCTCTCTCTTATTCTCTCTTTCTCTCTTTCTTTCTCTCTCTCGGAGGACCTGAGCCCTAGGACCATGCCTCAGGACTACCTGGCATGATGACTCCTTGCTGTCCCCAGTCCACCTGGCCGTGCTGCTGCTCCAGTTCAACTGTTCTGCCTGCGGCTATGGAACCCTGACTTGTTCACCGGATGTGATACCTGTCCCAGACCTGCTGTTTTTCAACTCTCTAGAGACCGCAGGAGCGGTAGAGATACTCTCAATGATCGGCTATGAAAAGCCAACTGACATTTACTCCTGAGGTGCTGACTTGCTGCACCCTCGACAACTACTTGTGATTATTATTATTTGACCATGCTGGTCATTTATGAACATTTGAACATCTTGGCCATGTTCTGTTATAATCTCACCCGGCACAAGCCAGAAGAGGACTGGGCACCCCTCATAGCCTGGTTCCTCTCTAGGTTTCTTCCTAGGTTTTGGCCTTTCTAGGGAGTTTTTCCTAGCCACCGTGCTTCTACACCTGCATTGCATGCTGTTTGGGATTTTAGGCTGGGTTTCTGTACAGCACTTTGAGATATCAGCTGATGTAAGAAGGGCTATATAAAAACATTTSATTTGATTTGATATTGTACATACACGTGATTGTAAAAGTTTTGTATATTTTGGTTTGGCCCATCGCRGGTTATCTGTATTTCCGTATCCCCTCTTTTGCCTGACCTTCGGCATAGCAAGATATGTTGTCCTTGGCTCCGAAATTGTTCAATATAAAACCGTGGTAATGTTACACAATGTGCTGTTATGCAACCATACGTTTGTTACAATGTGGACAATATAAAGATTTATGTTAACAAGTTKCACCGAGCTCGCTAACTAGGGTATCTATTGTAACTTGTGAGTACTTGGGACAGTGTTTGAGTGAGTGTCCATGTGCTTGTGCAGGTGCCTGAGAGCTATGACTGCGCCAAGGGCTAAAATATTGTGTGTTGTCTCTTCGTGTGCAGGGCAAATAAAAATAATTCAACCAGCAGACCTCCAGTTGTGGCAGTGTCCTAATTAAAAGTACACAACGCAGAACGAACTACGCTACACATGCACAAAGTAGATGTCCTAACCGACTTGCCAAAACTATAGTTTGTTAACAAGAAATTTGTGGATTGGTTGAAAAACGAGTTTTAATGACTCCAACCTAAGTGTATGTAAACTTCCGATTTCAACTGTATCTCCCCTGGAGAAAACATCCGAGCGAACGAAACAGTGCCCCTCTGTCTCTGTATGTGTAGCCCATTTATTTGATTCTGTCTGGTCAGAAGAGTATGACATTGTTGCTGCCGTTACCATTGAATGCAAGGGAATCCAGCGAGCATTTGTGACCCACTGCCCCGATTCGGTCTTATGTAGCAAAATTTGAAATTGTGTTTTTTACATTGGATAAAAGTAGAGACTCAGAGTTACAAAATGATATATCATACACTGCAGTTGAGGAACAATGGGAAAGTAATTCTGCTTTGAAAGTTTATAAACTTGAAACCCCACTTTTTGAGAAAATGGCCCTTGAATGTTTTGGTACACCTATCGGAGAGCTCTTCTTTGTCTACACCTATTTAGCATTGTTCACACCCTCTTAAGCCTTAGCCCCACCCATCTCCTTAAGATTCGCAYGTGAGGCCATGTGCTAAATAGAGTGAGTAAAGTAGTGTAGTAAACAAACAAAGATTTTGAGACTAAAAGTGGAGAGTAGCCTACACTAAGTAAACATACACTTTATTTAGTCCTTGGCCTATACCCTAATCTGACTTTAAAAGTGTCCAGAAAAAATATTTTATCATTATTAGATGATGCTTACCCAGACACTTGTCTAAATTGATGGGTCATGTGAAAGAAACGCTATAACCACCCCCAGCCACATCTAGCTAAGAGGGTGGGTCACTATTGTCTAGACATGTACTCATGGAATACAATAGAAGGCCGTAATCACCCCCAGACACACCTGGCTAACTTGATGGGTCATGTAATCATTCTCTTGCGAAGTGGAGTCTTGTGTTTAGATATGTACTTAGTTAGCTAGTTAGCTAAACAATTAACCATAATTACAACCCATAGCTACAGTACAAATGKATTATCATAGCTAACCACTATGCATGAAATTCTGTAATATGAATCTGCAGGTAGCTTAAGCTTAACCAACAAGGCTCAAGAAGGTGTAGGTAACAACACATCTGCCGCGCTGATCCTTAACATGGGAGCCCCTCAGTGGTGCATGCTCAGTCCCCTCCTGTACTCCCTGTTCACTCATGACTGCACGGCCAGGCATGAATCCAACACCATCATTAAGTTTGCCGATGACACAACAGTGTTAGGCCTGATCACCGACAACGATGAGACAGCCTATAGGGAGGAGGTCAGAGACCTGGCCGTGTGATGCCAGGATAACWACCTCTGCCTCAACTTGATCAAGACAAAGGAGATGATTGTGGACTACAGGAAAAGAGGACCGAGCACGCCCCCATTCTCAYCAACTAGGCTGTAGTGTGGCAGGTTTAGAGCTTCAAGTTCCTTGGTGTCCACATCACCAACAAACTATCATGGTCAAAACACACCAAGACAGTCGTGAAAAGGGCATGACAAAGCCTATTCCCCCTCAGGAGACTGAAAAGATTTGGCATGGGTCCTCAGATCATCAAAAAGAATTACAGCTGCACCATCGAGAGCATCCTGACTGGTTGCATCACTGCCTGGTATGGCAACTGCTTGGCTTCCGACCGCAAGGCACTACAGAGGGTAGTGCGTATGGCCCAGTACATCACTGGGGCCAAGCTCTCTGTCATCCAGGAACTCTATACCAGGCGGTGTCAGAGGAAGACCCTAAGAATTGTCAAAGACTCCAGCCACCCTAGTCATAGACTGTTCTCTCTGCTACCGCACGGCAAGCGGTACCGGAGCGCCAAGTCTAGGTCCAAAAGGCTTCATAACAGCTTCTACCCCCAAGCCATAAGACTCCTGAACAGCTAATCAAATGGCTACCCAGATTCTTCCCGAAGTCCAAACATATTTAAGCACTTACATTACATATAAAACAAAAGATAAAACAGTACATCATATAACATTATTACACCAGTACATATCTACAATACAACATGTTTAGTACCACCATACAACAATATCACAATGTATGCGTATGCATGTGTCTGTACCTTTGTGTTTGTCTTTTCACAGTCCCCGTTGTTCCATAAGGTGTATTTTTACCAGTTTTTAAAATCTGATTCTACTGCTTGCATCCGTTACCTGATGTGGAATAGAGTTCCATGTAGTCATGGCTCTATGTAGTACTGTGTGCCTCCCAAAGTCTGTTCTGGACTTGCGGACTGTGAAGAGACCTCTGGTGGCATGTCTTGTGGGGTATGCATGGGTGTCCGATCTGTGCGCAAGTATTTTAAACAGACTGCTCGGTATGTTCAGTTTGTCATCACCTCTTAGAAAAACAAGTAATGATGAAGTCAATCTCTCTTCCACTTTGAGCCATGAGAGATTGACATGCATGCCATTAATGTTAGCTATCCATGTACTTTTAAGGGCCAGCCATCCTGCCCTGTTCTGAGCCAACTACAATTCTCCTAAGTCCCTCTTTGTGGCAGATGACCACACTACTGAACAGTAGTCTAGGTGCGACAAACCTGCCAAGTTGATAGTGTTGTTAAGAAGGCAGAGCAGCGCTTTATTATGTAAAGACTTMTCCCCATCGTAGCTACTGTTGTATCAATATGTTTTGACCATGACAATTTACTATCCAGGGTTACTCCAAGCAGTTTAGTCACCTCAACTTGCTCAATTTCCACATTATTCATTACGAGATGTAGTGGAGGTTTAGGGTTTAGTGAATGATTTGTTCCAAATACAATGGTTTTAGTTTTGGAAATATTTAGGACTAACTTATTCCTTGCTACCCATTCGGAAACTAACTGCAGCTCTTTGTTAAGTGTTGCAGTCATTTCAGTTGCTGTAGTAGCTGACGTGTATAGTGTTGAGTCATCTGTATAGATAGACACTCTGGCTTTACTCAAGGCATATGAATTGACAGGTTATAGAGCAAACAACGCATAGGTTGTAATACTGCGTTATTATGTATTTTTTGTATCTAAGGCCTGCATTTAAAGTGCTGAGTAGGCCTTTCTCTTCGTCTCTGAAGCACCTCCACGGGATCGGTGTCCCTAAACCGGGACGGTTATTKCTAACGTGCGCTAATGTGACTAGATTGACGTTTTAAGTAACAGCCAACTTTCCAGGACATAGACATGTCTTATATGGGCAGAAAGCTTCAATTCTTGTTAATCTAACTGCACTGTCCAATTTACAGTAGCTGTTACAGTGAGAAAATACCATGCTATTGTTTGAGCAGAGTGCACAACAACAAAATGCTTTTATCACGGCATCTGGTTTGATATATTCACCTCTGAAGGTAAATAATGTACTTACATTCAGTAATCTCGCTCTGATTTGTCATCCTGAGGGTCCCAGAGATAAAAGGTAGCTTTGTTTTGTTTGATAAAATCTATTTTTATGTTAAAGTGTAGGAACTGGGTTCTACAGTTTGAACCCCTGCTGTCTCAGGACCTGAAGCATATCCTTGCTTTAGGTCCTGAGCAACAGGCAGTTAGATTTGGGCATGTCACTTTAGGCAGAAATTGAAAAAAAGGGTCCAATCCTTAACTGGCATCACCTGCTAAACAACTCCCTGGCACTGACAGCATAATATGCAAGTGATTTTATAAAGCATTGTATTTTGTTTAGCTAACATTTACATAAAATTGTAGCATTTTAAATGATTAATGCCTTTGCATTTATAACGGTGCAATATCCAAGAAATCTGGTATTGGAAAAACCTTGGCCAATTTTGTTCTGATAAGAAGCAGATGTGAGTTCTAGTTTCACTTAAGCTCCCTGGGCACACTATAGATCTGACCCTGAAGACCCATCTGTAATATATGGCCCGATGGGAACTGTCGACAGGAGACATTTGTTTCCACCTCTCCATTTGTACGATTTTCTGAAGGTACAGTATGCAATACCTTTATTTTTCCAAGAAATTGTTCAAAAGAAAAGGAATTATCATGGTGCATTCAGAGAAAATTGAGAGGCTTCTGCTTTATATTAGGTAGAAATTGTGTTGTGTGTAGAATTTATCCTACTTGATTATCCTCATGGGACGATTGGATGTACCGCAGTAATCTAAAACAAAACATTGCAAACAACACTGTAAACAATATAAGAGCAAAGTCGAGGAAATTGCAGTAGCATAAAGCCACAAATCATGCATTGAGACACCATAGCGCATTATCCATCGGAACAGAGTTATTTTCCTGTGAGCGGTGAGCACAGCATTGTGGGAGAAGACTAGACAGGGCTGAGGGTGTAATCATGTTCAATCCAGCGGTCCTGCAGGCTTCTTCAGGCTGACAGAGCAATGGTCTGCAGGGAGCACAAAGAGGACAAGGTCCATCTCTGATCCCCAAAGCAATGCCCGACCTGACCGTAAGGTGAGCAGAGGAAAGGAGAGGGATGATGATTGGATGACAGCCATTCTTTTCTGCTCCATAAATGCTGGACAGGCTAGGGCGTTCAGCCAATGAGTTCCTCCATTGTAAGGTATGCATGCTGTACATACCACACACACACACACTTCTTAGGCTGAGCCTAGAGGGAACATTTCACAGGCAGATATAAACTCAAGGGGTTGATGGAAGATCACTGTGACAACTAAGGTACTGTGTAATAAAACCGCAMGGATCTAGGGTATGTTGTCATGTATTAGCTATAAAATCATCTTTGAAAGAATATACAGTTGAAGTCGTTAATATACAGTTAAGAATTCCCTGTCTTAGGTCAGTTAGGATCACCAATGTATTTTAAGAATGTGAAATGTCAGAATAATAGTAGAGAGAATGATTTATTTCAGCTTTTATTTCTTTCATCACATTCCCAGTGGGTCAGAAGTTTACATACACTCAATTAGTATTTAGTAGCATTGCCTTTAAATTGTTTAACTTGGGTCAAACGTTTCAGGTAGCCTTCCACAAGCTTCCCACAATGAGTTGGGTGAATTTTGGCTCATTCCTACTAACAGAGCTAGTGTAACTGAATCAGGTTTGTAGGCCTCCTTGCCCCCACAACATGATGCTGCCACTCCCGTGCTTCACGGTTGGGATGGTGTTCTTCGGCTTGCAAGCATCCCCCTTTCTCCTCCAAACATAACAATGGTCATTATGGCCAAACAGTTCTATTTTTGTTTCATCAGACCAGAGGACATTTCTCCAAAAAGTACGATCTTTGTCCCCATGTGCAGTTGCAAACCGTAGTCTGGCTTTTTTATGGCAGTTTTGGAGCAGTGGCTTCTTCCTTGCTGATCGGCCTTTCAGGTTATGTCGATATAGGACTCGTTTTACTGTGGATATAGAACATTTTGTACCTGTTTCATGCAGCATCTTCACAAGGTCCTTTGCTGTTGCTCTGGGATTGATTTGCACTTTTCGCACCAAAGTGCGTTCATCTCTAGGAGACAGAACGCGTCTCCTTCCTGAGTGGTATGACGGCTGCGTAGTTCCATGGTGTTTATACTTGCATACTATTGTTTGTACAGATGAACGTGGTACCTTCAGGCGTTTGGAAATTGCTCCCAAGGATGAACCAGACTTGTGGTGGTCTATAAATTTTTTTTCTGAGGTCTTGGCTGATTTCTTTAGCTTTTCCCATGTTGTCAAGCAAAGAGGCACTGAGTTTGAAGGTAGGCATTGAAATACATCCACAGGTACACCTCCAATTGACTCAACTTATGTCAATTAGCCTATCAGAAGCTTCTAAAGCCATGACATCAATTTCTGGATTTTTCCAAGCTGTTTAAAGGCACAGTCAAGTTATTGTATGTGAACTTCTGACCCACTGGAATTGTGATACAGTGAATTATAAGTGAAATAATCTGTCTGTAAACAATTGTTGGAAAAATGACTTGTGTCATGCACAAAGTAGATGTCCTAACCGACTTGCCAAAACTATAGTTTGTTAACAAGAAATTTGTGGAGTGGTTGAAAAACGAGTTTTAATGATACCAACCTAAGTGTATGTAAACTTCTGACTTCAACTGTAAATGTTTTACTTTTGGATATGTCATACAATAACCCAACTGTCCTAGATCACACAGCTTATTTCCTGTCTGGTTTGGCATATAACTCACTGTGAAGAGCAATGAACAGCATTGCTTTGCATCTACGGCATCTTTCACTTTCAAACTTCATGACAGAAAACATGTCCAAAGGATGTAAGTGGTCAAAACATGTTAAAATGACAGATACTTTTGACAGAGATACAAGACATTTACATATACTCTCTTAATACTGATCATTTCTGCATTAATGTAACAATATCTGATTTCAAAATGATGTATGTACTGTATGTTRTAAAGTAGAAATATATATGTACAGCAATAAAATCATAAAAAAATTATTCACAATGACAAAAAGAAGGCAAAGTTACGGCATAATTTCATAAATACACTTCAGACACAGACCACCATTGTACAATGTTCTTTTGCATCGTATTGTAAAAGACACCAATGAAAGTGGATGACACATGGAACTAGGGTGATGTCCATTCTCTCCTTTCAGGTTTCTTGAATTAGTGTGTGTTGGTTCCTTTCATCCGAGATTCCAGCCTTATATCGCTTCTTAAACTTTGTCGCAAACTTCCTCTTGACCAAATCATTTTCACCTCTATGGAAATTAGGACAAAAATKACAATTTAAACTCCTTTCCTCCCAACATTTGACATGGCATAGCAATGATATTAACACACCTGAAATGTGATTCAAGAACACTTACTCTTTGAGTGTACGCAAGGCAGAGCAGAAGTGAAGACACTCAAAGTCATTTCTCTCCGCGCAGAAGCATCGTCCCACCTCTCTCCTCAGTCGAACAGGGAAAGAGCCCACTCCATATGGCACTATCTGACTAGAAACAGAGTTAGGGGATTGATGAGCACATTTTGTACATGGAAGGATTAACAATATCTTTGAATTGAATGGATGTGTTTCTTAACCTACAAAGGGAACTCAGTGTTTTGTTTTATTTTATCACAGCACAGCACAGAATGTCTGGAATTTTATCTTGAAGCTCTCATAATAGCTCAATATCCTATCACTATTGGCACTCACAAAATGCTTTCACAGAACCAATTAAGCAGATACTATATACTGTATACAACTGCATGGCCCTGAAAAGCTGGGCAAACACTGGTGTCTAATGAGCCTCGAGGGTATAATGTACTAAACCTGTCTTACAGGACACAGAGAGGACGGCAGTCTGTAATAACACATTTATATCTCCTGAAGCTGCTCTTTCATTGCTCTGGGAATTAACCTTTATCCTGATGCCAACCAGAGCATGTCTGCCTGCCCGCCATTATGGCTCGATGCCCATCTGATGCCTGGAACATGTTAACAAGACCATGCACACCGTCAACTGATTCCAGATGCCATGCACGGCTCAAAGCATCCCCATCAAACAGGGTCACCTCCTCCCTGTGTTCTCCACACACCATCACACACATGCACTCATCCCTCGCACGCTGACATACACACTCACACACATGCACCCATCTATCTGTCTGTCTGTTGGTCAGTCGGTCGGTCTGTCTGTCTGTGTCTGTCAGAGCAGCCTGCTCTTTAAACACTAACACATCTGCATTCCAAACTGTGTTTTTGGCAGCTGTTGAAAGGTGACCCTTTCTTTTCTCATCTCTTTCTCCCTGTTGTAGTTTTTTGGACGGTGAATGCCTGTCTCTATGACTGCCAGTAAATGTCCCAAAATTTTTAGGAACTGTGACCTGTCGTAGTTGCTAGAGTTGGCGTTGGAAGTAGATAGCTTGAGTCAACAGAATTTAATAGAAACCACACATGAGTTTCATAAAACCCTATGCTAATTTTGGAAATGAATGGTTATTTGCAAACTTTTAATATGAAATGTAATATCAGTTCCTAACTGCCGATGTCYATCCCTTTGTTTTAATAATGTTTGGTAGGCGGACGTGTGGTATTACCAATGATATGATAATGACAACAACAAGGGATTACATAATTGCATACTACTACTGTGATTCCATGTTTAAACATAGCACAGTACCTAAAATGTATAGGCCTTAGTCTTTAGTAGCTGTTTTTGGCTAACCATGGGGAAGTACAGCCTAGTGGCAAACTTATAGAAACCTGGTACTTCCAGAACACATATGAAAGCTCTTTTGAGGAAACAAGGAATTAACAAGAGGACAGATGCCCTAACCACTGCTCCAACTAATTGGATGTGGGATATTTGGGTCAGGAAGTATGTTCAGATACATCTTATTGTAGGTTGACTAGTAAATGTTGAAGAGTTACACTACTTGTTTTTGAAAAATGTGAGTAGATATCTTTTTTTATGTTACACAAGAAGCTTCAGCAGGAAAGAGTTGAGAGACAGTCTGAGTTGATGATAAACAGTAGCTGCCTCTTATTTTAAATTAAATCCTTGACACTTTGCGTTTTTGAGATTTACAGAGTACCACAAATCATCCAGCTCCTTACACCCTGATGTGATAATGAATCACAAAAAAATATAAAAAACCCTGTGGCTTCTCATTGCGCTGTCACAACACACCATGGCTCAATGCAAAAATATGATACAGCATGAGAATTTATCATTCAAATGTCACGCATTTCCACCTTTTCAATCCAACAAAACTATGTATAGATGTAGCTCTGATTTCACAACACAGAGATGTGTCTTCAAGATCTTTCTAGCTATGGTATGTTTATGAGGGGGTGAATTCCAGTTGTGCTGTGTGATGTTCGTGTGTGAGTGTGTCGATGGACTCACCCAGGAGTGTTGACCCAGACGATGCCGATGTGGCAGAAGTACACACATTCTTTATCTTTCAGGTTCTCACAGGAACAACGCCTCTCCCGCCGATGGGGCCTGTGGTTAAGCAGCTTCACGGGGCCCTCCTCTGGACCAGTCCCAGGGATAGAGGTGGAGTCTGAGTATGCTGGGAGAAAGGGAAAACCCATGAATGAAGCATTATATCAAGATAACACACACTAATGAAACTTTTACAAGGACATTGGGTACAGAATTGTGAGATTGCGGTCACTCCATTTTGTATTCGTTTCTGAAGAACAGTGTGTACTGTAGCTCATTTGGCACTGCTAATGTGGTTATAATCGTGACACATCCATCCTATTATGTGCTTCTCATAGGGGCCAATAGTCTATAAAACAATTAACTTATTGAGTGTCCTCCAGCCCTCTCACCGTCTATAGGCCATCTTACTGCCACTGGGCTACACTGGGCAACAGACAGCCTTTTATCCAGCCCTCAGAAAGACACTGATCAGCACTGGTTATTCATTTGATGTCAGTCAGACACACAGTTGAAGTCGGAAGTTTACATACACTTTAGCCAAATACATTTAAACTCAGTTTTTCACAATTCCTGACATTTAACCCTAGTAAAAATTCCATGTTTTAGGTCAGTTAGGATCACCACTTTATTTTAAGAATGTGAAATGTCAGAATAATAGTAGACAATTATTTATTTTAGCTTTTTTTTCTTTCATCACATTCCCAGTGGGTCAGAAGTTTATATACACTCAATTAGTATTTGGTAGCATTGCCTTTAAATTGTTTAACTTCTGACCCACTGGCCAAATTGTTTAATGTTTCAGGTAGCCTTCCCACAATAAGTTGGGTGAATTTTGGCCCACTCCTCCTGACAGAGCTGGTGTAACTGAGTCAGGTTTGTAGGCCTCCTTGCTTGCACACGCTTTTTCAGTTCTGCCCACAAATGTTCTATAGGATTGAGGTCAGGGCTTTGTGATGGCCATTCCAATACCTTGACTTTGCTGTCCTTAAGCCATTTTGCCACAACTTTGGAAGTATGCTTGTCCATTTGGAATACCCATTTGTGACCATGCTTTAACTTCCTGACTGATGTCTTGAGATGTTGCTTCAATATATCTACATAATTTTCCATCCTCATGATATCATCTATTTTGTGAAGTGCACCAGTCACTCCTGCAGCAAAGCATCCCCCACAACATGATGCTGCCACCCCCGGGCTTCAGGGTTGGGATGGTGTTCTTTGGCTTGCATGCCTCCCCCTTTCTCCTCCAAACATAACAATGGTCATTATGGCAAAATAGTTCTATTTTTGTTTCATCAGACCAGAGGACATTTCTMYAAAAAGTACGAACTTTGTCCCCATGTGCAGTTGCAAACCGTAGTCTGGATATTTTATGGCGGTTTTGGAGCATTGGTTTCTTCCTTGCTGAGCGGCCTTTCAGGTTATGTCGATATAGGACTCGTTTTACTGTGGATATAGATACCTTTGTACCTATTTCCTCCAGCATCTTCACAATGTCCTTTGCTTTTGTTCTGGGATTGATTGGCACTTTTCGCACCAAAGTGCGTTCATCTCTAGGAGACAGAACGCGTCTCCTTCCTTCCTGAGCGGTATGACGGCTGCGTGGTCCCATGGTGTTTATACTTGCATACTATTGTTTGTACAGATGAACGTGGTACCTTCAGGTGTTTGGAAATTGCTCCCAAGGATGAACCAGACTTATGGAGGTCTACAATGTTTTTTTCTGAGGTCTTGGCTGATTTCTTTTGATTTTCCCATGATGTCAAGCAAAGAGGCAGTGAGTTTGAAGGAAGGCCTTGAAATACATCCACAGGTACACCTCCAATTGACTCAAATGATGTCAATTAGCCTATCAGAAGCTTCTAAAGCCATGACATCATTTTCTGGAATTTTGACGCTGTTTAAAGGCACAGTCAACTTAGTGTATGTAAACTTCTGACCCACTGGAATTGTGATACAGTGAATTATAAGTGAAATAATCTATCTGTAAACAATTGTTGGAAAAATTACTTGTGTCATGCACAAAGTAGATGTCCTAACCGACTTGCCAAAACTATAGTTTGTTAACAAGAAATGTGTGGAGTGGTTGAAAAACGAGTTTTAATGACTCCAATCTAAGTGTATGTAAACTTCGAACTTCAACTGTATTATTACAGTCTGATAGCCCAGATGAAGCCTAGATTAGGTTGCCACTGTATGTCCAGTATAGACAGGGATTTCTTTTCTGATAATGACACTGTCTACACATAGCTACGTTCTTATGTTTCCCACATCTAACCCTAATATATTTCTTACGCTTTATATTTTATTTTGTAAATTGTATCAAACTGTTACACCCTGTAAAGGTCAATAGTTTAATACATGTGCTACAAAGCTCAAGTGGTGGAGAATCCCAAATGCCATGTGGATTTGGGTTTAAAGCACTCCAATGAATCAGTGGCCAACCACATTGTACCCTGCATGTTCCTTGCAAGTTCATGCAGTGCATTCAGGCATCTGTTGGGGCAAGCCACGAGTGCAGCTTCTGATAATTGGGTTGGGGTTTGACTTTTTATCACTTGAAGGAAACCAGATTTCCCTTGTACACCAAAGCGGTCCTCTTCAGCTCTTTATTAACAAGTCTCAGGGAAAATGCCCCAACAGAGAGTCTGATCATACAGGTGTCGAGTGATTTACGTAAGTAGCTTTGACTGATGCAAATAGCTAAAGGTAAATCATCTTTTGATCAGGGAACTGTTTTAATGGTGGATTTCTTGCTTTAGACTTATAGCAAGGAAATTAAAGGTTGGGGTCTTACAGACTCCGCGCCAAACAGATGCCTGGACCATGGATTATACTGTATTGGCATTTACTATGGAAATGTTACACTACAAGCCTTGCGTGCCTCCTGAGATTACATTTTATTTAGTGACCTGTTTGGAGAAGTGAGAGTTCACTGCTTTAGCGTTTCAGTTGATTGCCAAAGACATCCATGAGTTTACTATTTAATCCATACCAACCCATTAAGTGAGAAACGATCTCCGGCAGAATGTTGAGGCAACATTGTCAGAGCCCCTGGCCCTGTTTTAACAAGATTAGTGGATGTAACGTTATGAACTACCACAGATTATATCCCCGGTAATCCTGTATATATACAGTGCCTTCAGAAAATATCCCCCCCCCCCCGTGAGTGCGTAGTTAGATACCTTCTGCAAAGGTGCTTCCTTTATCAGCATCATAAAAGCTGATCGTATTTCAACCACATAAAATATGCATCCAAGCAGAACTGAAATCTGATCAGAAACATGTTGGGTCGTTTTCACAGCTTTCTATACTGAACAAAAATATAAACGCAACATGCAAAAAGTTCAACAATTTTGCTGAGTTACAGTACATATAAGGAAATCTGTCAAATTAAATAAATTCATTAGCCCCTAATCTATGGATTTCACATGACTGGGCAGGGGCACAGCCTTGGGTGGGCCTGTGACGGCCCACTTGGGCCCACCCACTTGGGAGCCAGGTCCCCCCATTGTGGAGCCAGGCCCAGCCAATCCAAATTAGTTTTTCCCAACAAAAGGAATTATTACAGCCAATATACTCCTCAGCACCCCACTCCCCCTTCTCAGATGATCCCGCAGGTGAAGAAGCCGGATGTGAAGGTACTGTGCTGGTGTGGTTACACGTGGTCTGCAGTTGTGAGACCGGTTGATGTACTACCAAATTCTCTAAAACAACTTTAGAGGCGGCTTATGGTACAGAAATGAAAATTCTGGCAACAGCTATGTTGGACATTCCTGCAGTCAGAATGCTAACGTGTGGCATTGAGACGTGTGGCATTGTGTTGTGTAACAAAACCGCACATTTTAGAGTGTCCTTTTATTGTCCCCAGCACAATATGCACTTGTGTAATGATAATGCTGTTTAATCAGCTTCTTGATATGCCACATCTTCAGGTGGATGGATTATTTTGGCAAAGGAGAAATGCTCACCAACAGGGATGTAAACAAATTTGTGTTCAATTTTTGGGTCAGGAAGTTATTCATTACACTTTGGATGGTGTATCAATACACCCAGTCACTACAAAGATACAGGTGTCCTTCCTAACTCAGTTGCTGGAGAGTAAGGAAACCACTCAGGGATTTCACCATGAGGCCAATAGTGACTTTAAAACAGTTACAGAGTTTAATGGCTGTGATAGGAGAAAACTGAGGATGGATCAACAACATTGTAGTTACTCCACAATACTAACTTAACTGACAGAGTGAAAAGAAGAATTCCTAAACATGCATCCTGTTTGCAACAAAGCACTAAAGTAATACTGCAAAGAATATGGCATAGCAATTCACTTTTTGTTCCGAATATAAAGTGTTATTTTTTGTGAAAATCCAATATAACACATTACTGAGTGTCACGTTCCTGACCTATTTCTGTTAGTTTGTTGTATGTGTTAGTTGGTCAGGACGTGAGTTTGGGTGGGCATTCTATGTTGTCTGTTTCTATGTTGGTTTAAGGGTTGCCTGGTATGGCTCTCAATTAGAGGCAGGTGTTTGGCGTTCCTCTAATTGAGAGTCATATTTAGGTAGGTTGTTTCACAGTGTTCGTTGTGGGTGGTTGTCTCCTGTGTCTGTATGTATGTTCGTGCCACACGGGACTGTAGCGTTTGTTTGTAGTCGTGTACCTGTTTGTGCGTTCTTCACGTTATATGTAAGTTCGTGTCCAGGTCTGTTTTCATCGTTTATTTGTTTTGTAGTTTATTCAAGTATAGTTCRTTTTCTGTCTTCGTTGTTTTGTCGTGTCTTAAATAAATCATGTCATCATACCTCGCTGCACATTGGTCTTCAGATCCCTCTCTCCTCTCCTCGTCTGAGGAGGAGGAGGATTTAGAGTATCGTTACACTGAGTATCATTCTCCATATTTTCAAGCGTAGTGGTGGCCGCATCATGTTATGGATATTCTTGTAATCGTTAAGRACTGGGGAATTTTCCAAGATGAAAAATAAACAGAATGGAGCAAAGCACAGGCAAAATCCGAGAGGAAAACCTGCTTCAGTCTGCTTTCCACCAGACATTGGGAGATGAATTCCCCTTTCAGCATGACAATAACCTAAAACACAAGGCCAAATCTACACTGGAGTTGCTTACCAAGAAGACAGTAAATGTTCCTGAGTGTCCGAGTTGCAGTTTTGACTTAAATCTACTTGAACATCTATGACAAGATCTGGAAATGGTTGTCTATCTAGCAATGATCAACAACCAATTTGACAGAGCTTGAAGAATTTTGAAAAGAATAATGGGAAAGTGTTGCACAATCCAGGTGTGGAGAACTCTAAGAGACATAAACAGAAAGACTCACAGCTGTAATCGCTGCCAAAGATGCTTCTACGAAATACTTACGTAAATTAGATACAGTTGAAGTCGGAAGTCATTAAAACTTGTTTTTCAACCACTCTAAAAATGTCTTGTTAATAAACTATAGTTTTGGCAAGCCGGTTAGGACATCTACTTTTGTGCATGACACAAGTAATTTTTCCAACAATTTTCTACAGACAAATTATTTCACTTAGAATTCACTGTATCACAATTCCAGTTGGTCAGAAGTATACATACATTAAGTTGACTGTGCCTTCTAAAAAGCTTGGAAAATTCCTAGAACATGATGTCATGGCTTAAGAAGCTTCTGATAGGCTAGTTGACATCATTTGAGTCAATTGGAGGTGTACCTGTGGATGTATTTCAAGGCCTTCCTTTAAACTCAGTGCCTCTTTGCTTGACATCATGGAAAAATCWAAAGAAATCAGCCAAGACCTCAGAAAAARAATTGTAGACCTCCACAAGTCTGGTTCATCCTTGGGAGCAATTTCCAAACACCTGAAGGTACCACGTTCATCTGTACAAACAATAGTATGCAAGTATAAACACCATGGGACTACGCAGCCGTCATACCGCTCAGGAAGGAGACGCGTTCTGTCTCCTAGAGATGAACGCACTTTGGTGCAAAAAGTGCAAATCAATCCCAGAACAACAGCAAAGGACCTTGTGAAGATGCTGGAGGAAACAGGTACAAAAGTATCGATATCCACAGTAAAACGAGTCCTATATCAACATAACCTGAAAGGCTATGAAGAAACCACTGCTCCAAAACCGCCATTAAAAATCCAGACTACGGTTTGCAACTGCACATGAGGACAAAGATCGTACTTTTTGTAGAAATGTCCTCTGGTCTGATGAAACAAAAATAGAACTGTTTGGCCATAATGACCATTGTTATGTTTGGAGGAGAAAAGGGGAGGCTTGCAAGCCGAAGAACACCATCCCAACCGTGACGGACGGGGGTGGCAGCATCATGTTGTGGGGGTGCTTTGCAGGAGGGACTGGTGCACTTCACAAAATAGATGCCATCATGAGGGAGGAAAATTATGTGGATATTGAGGCAACATCTCAATATATTGAAGCAACATCTCAAGACATCAGTCAGGAAGTTAAAGCATGGTTGCAAGTGGGTCTTCCAAATGGACAATGACCCCAAGCATACTTCCAAAGTTGTGGCAAAATGGCTTAAGGACARCAAAGTCAAGGTATTGGAGTGGCCATCACAAAGCACCGACCTCAATCCCATAGGAAATTTGTGGGCAGAACTGAAAAAGCGTGTGCAAGCAAGGAGGCCTCCAAACCTGACTCAGTTACACCAGCTCTGTCAGGAGGAATGGGCCAAAATTCACCCAACTTATTGTGGGAAGCTTGTGGAAGGCTACCTGAAACATTTGACCCAAGTTAAACAATTTAAAGGCAATGCTACCAAATGCTAATTGAGTGTATGTAAACTTCTGACCCACTGGGAATGTGATGAAAGAAATTAAAGCTGAAATAAATAATTCTCTCTACTATTATTCTGACATTTCACATTCTTAAAATAAAGTGGTGATCCTTTACGAGGATTAAATGTCATGTATTGTGAAAACCTGAGTTTAAATCTATTTGGCTAAGGTGTATGTAAACTTCTGACTTCAACTGTATATCTGTGTTTCATTTTCAATAAATGCGCAAACATTTCTAAAAACAAGTTTTCTCTTTGTCATTATGGGGTATTGTGTGTAGATGACTGTCCCACAACAACATGTGGAATAATTCAAGGGGTATGGATACGTTCTGAATGCACTGTATATGGTACAATACAATATATGGGTGGCATGTTACCACAAGCAACAGTTTTGCTGTGTATAATGGCTTATATGGATTCCAGACATTGCTGAACTAACCAATGTTAAACTCTTATTATCATATATCAGAAACAATAAACCATAGAGTGTACTTTAACAACACCCATAACACAGGACATAGTTTTTAGAAGTATCTATCTAATAAAATCCATAATAATAATCCACAATAATAATCCATGTTTAATTTGTGTTATCAAAAAAAAAAATGTTGCTTTCATAAAGTCTTGACCTTGATAAATAGTCTACTACAAGGTYTCCTTCCCCATACAATTAGGATTGACGTTAATGGAGAATGTTTTCCTGGTTCAGATCATTGGGCGGTTAAATCTCAGCCCACCACCAGAGCTGAATCCCTGTTTCCTCCAGCTAAAGCCCTCTAAACCAGTGAGGTGTTGCCTGGGGTTCTCCATTATAAAACTGACTTACTGTATACTCTATGGTTCCGAAGGGAATTTGCAGCAGCAACACATGACGTAGAAATATTCAGACCAAAAGAGCAGTAAATATATTTGTAATATTATGCTGAATGACTAGTCCAAATTCCTCGAAAGCACGATGTAAAAACAGCCCCAGTGTGAACACTTGTTGCTAAATCTTCTGATTTAGAGATATCGAGGTAGAGAGAGTACTTATCTCTACATAGCTAACCCTTACTTTTGTTTGTGTCCTGACCTAAATGTATACCTTTTGTCCTTCTTTGATCGAGGAGTACGTAGCTAGATATTTTGAACTCTTCCCTCAGATTTAAAAAGAAAATGGCTATTTATCAACCCTTTATAATAAGCATCAGATGTCTGGCTACCACAACTACGTGGTTTAGGATTCTTCATGGATGACCAATATGCAGTTTATCAAAAACATACTCATTTAGAATGTCCTGCAGACCAATAACAAGTCACAATAACATTTTGTTTGGTTGATACATGTAATCATTTTGAGGATATGTTAGATTAAACAACAAAAAAATCTATTTCATGTATTGAGAAATGTGGAAGTTGTAATTGATAGCTTATCTGTAAGCTAATTTTTGCAATTCAGCCCACCACCAGAGCTGAATCTCTTTTCCTGCAGCTAAAGCCCTCTACACTGAGGTGGGGTGTTGCCTGGGGATCTCTGTTATAGAACTGACCTATGGTCTGTGGTTCCTAAGGGAATGTGCAGCACACATGGTCAGCAACCCATGACGTAGAAATGTTCAGACCAAAAGAACAGTATATTTTTTATATTGGGCTGAATGAGTAGTCCAAATTCCTGAAAAGAACTGCGTGATGTAATGCAACAGCCCCATTGTGAACACCTGCTGCATTGTATCTTTTGATCTAGAGATATTACAAATCTCGAGGAATCTATAGAAATAGTACACATCTATAGAGAGTACGTATCTCTAGATAGTTACCTCTTACTTTCATTTGTGTCCTGACCTAAACTTATCCGTTTTTTCCTTCTTCGATCAAGGAGAAMGTAGCTAGGTGGTTTGAACTTTTCCCTCAGATTAAAAAAAAAGATGGCTATTTTTTAACCCCTTGTAATTAGCATCAGATGTTTGGCTACCACAGCGGCAGAGTGGTTAAGGATTCTTCATGTATCAAAAACACACTCATTTAGAATGTCCTGCAGACCAATACTAGTAGGTCACACAATCACATGTTGTTTGGTTGATGAACGTAGTCCTATTGAGGATATGTTAGATTAAAGTAAAATGTTATGTAATGAGAAATGTGGAAGTTGTGATTGACGGCTTATCTGTGAGCCATTTTATTAATTTACTTGACCTTATTTTACCAGGTAAATTGATAAATCAACAACCTGGGCAAATGCTATAGGGAAATTGAAGGAGTTGCCAACTGGAATGTGGAGGTGTTAAGGTGTCCTTGAAGTTTAAGTGTAAGGTTGGAAAATAAATCAGAACACTATGGTTTACATTAGCTGGCATCTAACTCTTATGGTCCAGGACATGGGCAGTCAGAATGTCCACATTTCTCCCCTTTATATGTACATATATAATACAATTCTAAAGTGGGATGCTGCTTTGCTAATACTGTAGTTTAAAGTATATGTACATTTCATCCATTGGAGTTTTTTGCTATTTTTACACTTTAGTCTTTTAGCAGATGCTCTGATCATGAGTGACTTACATTAGTGAGTGCATACATTTTCATACCGGTCCCCCGTGTGAATTGAAATCACAACCATGGCAATGCAAGCRCTATGCTCTACCAACTGAACCACGCAGGACCATGTTTTGATACTTGTAATATATAACACTCTCCTCATTCGACATCAGCACAAAAATTAGATCAGTTCACAACATTGCATCAGCAGCAAAGATTATATCAGAGGTAATTGTTATGCAAACAATTTCTTTCTAATCTCATACAGAATATTGTGACTCTTGAGCAGGGGATACAGACATCTCCTTCATAACAACTGTAGTGATGATATAAAATAGGCTTTTTTGTTCCCAAGTAGATTCAATAAATCAATTTAACACTGCTCCTTTGAAGAACATATCAAAACAGACAGAGATAAAAGCACACAGTTAAAGCTGACAGCTGACCCTGGTATCTGCTCACAGGCATGACCAACATGAGCGCTCGCAATCACCGACTACATGTTATCTCTATTAAACCACAGCTCAGGTGCAACAAGTATACCCCACAGGATAGTAAAGCACACTTTATGCCAGTTAAAACAAAAAGTGCATGCTTCTCATACGGTCTCAATAATCATTGTGAATAAGAATTTGTTCTTAACTGACTTGCCTAGTTAAATAAAGCATAACTAAAATAAAAAAGTAGGAGAAAGGTCTTTACCTTCATGCTCCAGTATCAAAACCAAAGTAGTGGTCAGGAAGTAAAAAGTGGTGAGATCCATTATTCTGTTCCAATGTTCCAAACAGCTGTGAGTACAAACAGCTCCAAATTCTAAAATAGTAGTGACAATATTTCCAGAAGCAGGGATCAGTGAGAAGTGAAGCATGGAGAAGTTCTACAGTCAGTCCCAGACACTGGTCTGGAGCAGCAGCACCTCAGACATCAGCACACCCTTCCTTCCTCCTCCACAGATTCTGTCTCTGTCACTACTTCTGCCTCTCCTCTCCCCCACAGTCCCACACATGGACAACAGCCCTACACTTGTGTGTGTGTGTGTGTGTGTGCGTGTGCGCAGCGATACACTATACTAAGTGTATACATCTCTGCTATGTGCTGCAGGCCTGCCTGTTACTGATAACATACAGCAGGAAAGAGCTGCCTTGAGAGAGGATTGTTTCTGACCACATCCCGAAAGGTGTGCTGAAGGTGTTGTCACAGGACCAAGCCAGTTGGGATTAGAATAGAGCACTGTGGTGAGTCCAGCACCAGAGCACAAGGAAAGCAGATGTTTTAGTGGGAAGGGAACTGGGGAATAATTGGTTGTCAGATTCCCAGCAGGCAGTGGATTTTGAGGATATGTTTGGCATAGAGAGGTCTAAAGAACAAGTCCATGGCGCTAGAAAAAAAAGTATTTTGGAGGAAATCCTCAACTTCATATGGGGAAGATGTTTAGCACCATGTCTTTTAGCCAAACCAAGGGAAACCCATTRTGGCAAACCAACATTTTAATTAAAAGAATAAAGAGTCCATTGAAACATCTCAATTAACGCATCTGTGTGCCAGACATTTTGTTAATTGCTCTAAGCCAGGGTCCTGTATTGGTCTTGTATTAGGTAAAGTTTTGCTGCCTTCAAAATAGTTTACAGTACTCACATATTCCTCTCTTTAACCTGTGCTTTTTGTTTGTTAGAGTGTTTATTTATTTTCCATCCTTTGGCTATACCATTTGCACATCACATTTGGATCCTATCTAAGCCCAGATCCACTAACATCATCGTTGTGGTTTGTGTTGTTGGAGGTTGTGTGTGATATCTAGAAACTGTGAAGGTGAGTGAGTAACCTAATGCTTAAAGATCCTCCGTGTGAAAGTTTCCCTGAGCACTCTTTATTGGGGCCTGTAACATGATCACAGTAGGTATACTGGAGTATTCTGAGTCCCACCACAGGGGCTATTTCTTCCTACCCTCACTCCCATTTAGCAGAGTTTTAGACTTCTCATTAGTTGAGATTAGGCTTAGTTTTGCATTCAGGAGAGATAATTAAAGGCTTGGTGAAACACAAAACAACATCTTTGCTCACTGTGCCCCTGGCTACAGCAATTAGATACTTGAGGTGAGATGGGGTGGGAATGGATGAAGGGGAAAAAGGGAGACAAAAAAACTTCAGAGACTTTTCAGCCCAACTTCTCTCCCGCAAAGTCTGTGGAAGATTTAATGAACAGGTTGTCATCAACTGTCAGTAAATATGGCCACTCACTCACTAGGGCTCCCAGGGTTCGCGCTGCAGGAATATCTCAACAGTGCGTGCAGAATGTAAAAACTAAATTTACCCTACAAGTCTCTCTAAAGTAAAGGGCATAGCTTACTGGTATGTTTTGATCAAAGGAGGGGCAGTAAGAGACATTTAATTTATTTTTTAAGAGGTATGGGTGAGGGGCAATTTTGTGTTGTGACTCATAGGTGTGATCCCTTGGCTACGCTTTCTACTGGCTCAGGAGACATGACTTCACGGTCCATTTCTCATCATTTCAGAAATTGTTTGACACAATACAGATTTTTTTTGTAAGATGTTTTTGTCTTTCTCTCCTCCTCTGTTGAATATGTTTTTGACTGAATCGTTAAAATCACAAAGGCCATCTGGTAAAATGTCAAATAGAACTTTGACTTCAAGTTTTAAGTCAAGATAAAACGTTATAATTTCTTATTACCATTATCCAGACTTAACTGACTTGCGGAAAAACAAGAACACCTTGTGGATGATCATTAGAGCAATTAGAACAGCATGACTCCACCCTTCATTTCACTCAGATGATGACAAACACCTGTGAAGAATGATTATTGGGTGATTTAGTAAATGACAGCTTTGGGTTTAGGAGAATATTCTCAAATGTCCTGAGTAGAATTACTCCATTGACCTCCAACCACAATTAGACTTACCACATGTTCAGTCACTCCAGGACAGTCACAGTCAGTCACACAACCACACCAAATTTGGAAAATGTCCATGATATCATATCCTATCAGGGCTACACAATGTGCATTATGAACCCTAACCCTAGCTTCATGTCCACACCCCAGGCTCAACCAAAATCCTAACCATAATTCTAACCCTAAACCAAGCTAAATGTCCACACCCTCGCTAAACCCTATTTCTTGCCATAACCCAATAACTACATGTATCTAATTCTAAGGACACTTACAGTAAGTGTGTTCCCAATACAGATGTTTCCAACTAATTTATCTTGGCACCAATGCTACAGCTGGAGCTTCATTCTTTCTGCATCGATACTTAGACAACAGGAGCCAGTTCCTGAAGTGTGACTAGGACTGTAGGGTCAGCTGAGGGAAATGAATGCTAATTATATCATATTTTCACCTTCTTACCTCCTTCTCTGGGGGCAGATAGACTGCTAAACTTTCAAATTTGCAGTGGAAAGTTGATCTATGATCTCCTGAATAGACTGAAAACATGAGCGTCACCACTAGAATACTAGACAAAATGGTCCAAAGAATGTAGATTAACTGCCTGGACTGACATCAGAAAGCACAAAAGGACACTATTGGAGAGCGATTCAAGGCAAATAAAACAGGCGAATCATGTCAGAAAACAGTTGATAAATAATGTAATCTACAAAGGGAAGGACTAATCCTTAAATATGTGACATGTCACAAAGGCAGGACAGCCATCGCAAAGTGTGCCAATAGTTTAGACAGATGTGTTTTAGTGACCAGGCGTAACATAGAAAACGTAAATCCGAGAAACTCGAATTAGTATGATATGTTACATTTGGTATGGTTACGTAAGACAGAAGTTAACAGAAAGGCACAAACGAAAGTGGGTGGGCTTATAATGTGAACCTCTAGCAATCCAAAGGTTGCGTGTTCGAATCTCATCATGGACTTAAGCATTTCAGCTAATTAGTAACTTTGCAACTGCTTACTACTTTCTATCTACTTTGCAACTACTTAGCATGCTAGCTAACCCTTCCCCTAACCTTAACCTTAACCATTTAACCTAACCCTAACCTTAATCGTATGGGTGGGCGTATAATGTGAATGTCTAGCAACCCAAAAGTTGCGTGTTCGAAACTCATCACAAACAACTTTAGCATTTTAGCTAACTAGCAATTTTGCAACTATTTACTACTTTTTAGCTACTTTGAAATTACTTAGCATGTTAGCAAACCCTTCCCCTAACCATAACCTTAATAACCCTTTAACCTAACTCCTAACACTAACCTTAACCCTAAACCTAACCCCTAGCCTAGCTAATGTTAGCCACCTAGCTAACGTAAGTTACAACAAATTAGAATTCACAACATACAGTGGGGAGAACAAGTATTTGATACACTGCCGATTTTGCAGGTTTTCCTACTTACAAAGCATGTAGAGGTCTGTAATTTTTATCATAGGACACTTCAACTGTGAGAGACGGAATCTAAAACAAAAATCCAGAAAATCACATTGTATGATTTTTAAGTAATTAATTTGCATTTTATTGCATGACATAAGTATTTGATACATCAGAAAAGCAGAACTTAATATTTGGTACAGAAACCTTTGTTTGCAATTACAGAGATCATACGTTTCCTGTAGTTCTTGACCAGGTTTGCACACACTGCAGCAGGGATTTTGGCCCACTCCTCCATACAGACCTTCTCCGATCCTTCAGGTTTCGGGGCTGTCGCTGGGCAATACGGACTTTCAGCTCCCTCCAAAGATATTCTATTGGGTTCAGGTCTGGAGACTGGCTAGGCCACTCCAAGACCTTGAGATGCTTCTTACAGAGCCACTCCTTAGTTGCCCTGGCTGTGTGTTTCGGTCGTTGTCTTGCTGGAAGACCCAGCCACGACCCATCTTCAATGCTCTTACGAGGGAAGGAGGTTGTTGGCCAAGATCTCGCGATACATGGCCCCATCCATCCTCCCCTCAATACGGTGCAGTCGTCCTGTCCCTTTGCAGAAAAGCATCCCCAAAGAATGATGTTTCCACCTCCATGCTTCACGGTTGGGATGGTGTTCTTAGAGTGTACTCATCCTTCTTCTTCTCCAAACATGGCGAGTGGGAGTTTAGACCAAAAAGCTCTATTTTTGTCTCATCAGACCACATGACCTTCTCCCATTCCTCCTCTGGATCATCCAGATGGTCATTGGCAAACTTCAGACGGGGCTGGACATGCGCTGGCTTGAGCAGGGGGACCTTGCGTGCGCTGCAGGATTTTAATCCATGACGGCGTAGTGTGTTACTAATGGTTTTCTTTGAGACTGTGGTCCCAGCTCTCTTCAGGTCATTGACCAGGTCCTGCCGTGTAGTTCTGGGCTGATCCCTCACCTTCCTCATGATCATTGATGCCCCACGAGGTGAGATCTTGCATGGAGCCCCAGACCGAGGGTGATTGACCGTCAACTTCAACTTCTTCCATTTTTCAATAATTGCGCCAACAGTTGTTGCCTTCTCACCAAGCTGCTTGCCTATTGTCCTGTAGCCCATCCCAGCCTTGTGCAGGTCTACAATTTTATCCCTGATGTCCTTACACAGCTCTCTGGTCTTGGCCATTGTGGAGAGGTTGGAGTCTGTTTGATTGAGTGTGTGGACAGGTGTCTTTTTATACAGGTAACGAGTTTCAAACAGGTGCAGTTAATACAGGTAATGAGTGGAGAACAGGAGGGCTTCTTAAAGAAAAACTAACAGTCTGTGAGAGCGGAAATTCTTACTGGTTGGTAGGTGATCAAATACTTATGTCATGCAATAAATGCAAATAATTTCCTTAAAAATCAATACTGTGAATTTCTGGATTTTTGTTTTAGATTCCGTCTCTCACAGTTGAAGTGTACCTATGATAAAAATTACAGACCTCTACATGCTTTGTAAGTAGGAAAACCTGCAAAATCGGCAGTGTATCAAATACTTGTTCTCCCCACTGTATATGTTTTGCAAATTCAATTCATAACATATTATACAAATTGCAATTCGTTACATATTGTACGAATTACAATTTGTAACATATCATACAAATTATAATTTGTAACATATCATACAAAATGGATAATGGACAGCCACAAATGAATACATACTATATGAAACGTAACATACTGTATCATACTAATTGGAGTGTCTTGGATTTACGTCTACACCGACATATAGGTTGGATGGGTGTGTGTGCCTGTGTGCCTGCGTGTGTGTGTACGTTCCTGCGTGCGCAACACACTATCACAGAATATCGTGAAAAATAAACAAATTACTTAAATGAAATATGTGACAGGCACACGGTTTTCTTCATAATGCATTCTGTCCAGTAGGGGAGAGTATGGTAAATTGAGCCTAATGGGTTAGTTGAGCAACCCTTGTTTCTAGGAAACCATACACAAAATGTATAATTTTACCAAATATACAGGAAGAGATCATCATTTCATGGAGTCTGTAAAGGAAGAAACCACATGAACAAGTTAGGTTCAAAAAACGATTTTTAACAATTCAAATTAATTTATTGTGTTATCAATTTATTGAGGTTTCATGATCCTTGTATCTACACCAAAGAAGATAATTTTAAGATTGGGTTCATCAGTTGGCGTCTCTATAAGTTTCAATATGAGGTCCTATACCTAGCATGAACGTGCATCCTTGTAGCTGTGTGGGGTAAAATAGTCAAAATGGTTGCCTTGGGGTAAGTTAAACCAGTGGTTGAGCCAATGGCAAGATGAGCAAAGTGTTTTCTTCCTAGGCATTATCGCTGGGATATGAGATAACAACAGGGCCTGGCCTATTCTAAAAGTGTAAAAAAAAGTACAAAGTGTTTGTTAGGTGTTAAATGTGTGCTAAAAGATACATAAAATTATTAATTGACAAAAAATGTGATTGTGATTGTGTTGAATTGTGTTTGAGAAATAAAGATAGACATGGTTTTAAAAAGGTAGTGGTAATATTTAATTCAGTACAGAAATGTGTAGGTGGCTTAACTTATCTTGTTCCGCGGCTCAACTTATCTCATACCCGGCATAAATTGTGCCAAGAGACCACTTTTTTTGGACAAGCTATCTTTTCAAAACTGTAATGATTTACATGAATTCTGATAATTTCCAGGGATTCATATCCTGAAATATATGTAGATATATTTGTTAGAAAGAATAATATATTTTCATTGACGGAGTGATGCTGAATGTAAACAATGACTCCACTCTTGTTGTGGCTAAAGGCCTCCCCATACTAGGTTTGGTTTACTCCAGGCAGAGCTCAGCTAGGCGACATGAATGTCTGTGCCTCCCATTCTCCCTCAAAAAGACATTCGCTTGTCTCTCTTGAGACGCCGTAGCAACAAGATACAGTCAGAATCAATCTAAGATAAAAATCTAAGATAAATCGAGAAATCTGTCATTCATTTTGATGTTTTTTCTGAGGTCACAAAATGTTACATCTAACTAAGATGTTTGGTGCAGTATTTCTCAAGATAAGAAAATTGCATGAAAACTGTCGTTGAACAAAAACAAACACTTAATTGAAGAAGCACTACTGTTGACCAATCACCGACAAAGTGGCGTAGACTTTGACTACTGTACTTCGTCTTGCCCCAAGAAAAACGCTGGTAAAAAACCCTGCTGAACACTGCCGAACACCAAAACCACCAAAAGCGTCAGTCTCAAATTAAGATAATAAAAATCCACAGCTTTGACTGTGCTCACAAAAAAATATTCAAGGATAAAATAGTTTTCCACATATTTCTTTGACACCCTTTTCTTGGCAGACGTTTCTAGAATATAAGCCAATTTAATTGGCTTCTACACATCACCTCATGCATTTGAAACTTGCAGGGTTCATATTGAGAGATTGAACACTACTCACCTCCATACTGCCACAAAGCTTTGATCTTAAAATCACGAAGGCCATCTGGTAAAATGTCAAATAGAACTTTGATTTCAGGTTTTATCTCTTTGGCATCTCTTAGGACCATTATCCAAACTTAAAGGGACAGTTCACCCTAGCTCTGACACAGCATATAGTCATTACTATATTATCAACATTAAGTTTTTGTCATAAACATCACAATGATCCAAACCACCAGCTGCAATGAGCACATTTTAATTTCACTGGTAAATCGGGAAGTTTCGACTTCCTGTGTATTCCTTTGCTCATGGTGAACCACATTCATAGCGCCGGCAATCATAGTGCCCACAAACTTGGATGATGGTGTTGTTTACTTCGAACGAACAACACAAAGTAATCTTAGAACTTCTCTAGGTAAGATTTTTGTTTTTCACTAACGTTTGTCATCATGCCTGTGTGGTGTTCTGTGGCTGGCTGTGCTAATTACAAACAAGCGCAAAAAAAGTTGTATTTTTCCGTTCTACCTACTACAGATTTACACCGATGCTGCCAGTGGGCTGCAGCTATCAAGAATGATGCTTATGGTGACCAAAGATTATCAGGGATTTTCAGATTTTAAAGTGCCATGTGTTCTTTTCTGCAAAGTCCTCGAGAGAGAAGATTTGATAAAGAAAGCGTAAGGACCAATTTCCTCCAGTTTATTCACGTTTTCACTCTCAAAATCAACTTATTTTGTAGAAAAACAACGACAGTGGATGTTCTAAGTCTACAAAAATGCTTAAAAGGAAATTTCACCCAAACTATCTTTTGGTCTTTTTTTTCATTAGTCCACTGCTGATTTTTTTTTTTTGCATGTCAGCAGTCAAGTTACCAAGATATTGGACTTTTACGAAGCAAAGTGTCACCAGCCAGATCATCATGATGATGCAAAATGGATCATATGATGCAAAACGCATCATCATCATGACGTGGCCGCTGACACTTAGAAGTTCTATTGCTCCAATATAATTATTCTGTCATTTGATTTCTGATCAGTTTTTATGAGAGATGTTGGTGTTTTCGTTTGTTTCCCGACGTTTGAATTGAAGGCTGTTGTGCTGGTCTGTTGCACTTGTTGCGGTAAAACCATGTGTGGTTATTATGAGCAAGACAACCGAATGTTGGCTTCAACTTGATTTTCATATTTTTTTTCATATGTATAATTTTTTACAATTATAGCCATTTTAAATTTGCATAAATTAACATGGGCTTGAATTAGAACCACAGTAATACAGTGGTACAGTAGCTATTTGAAATGGTCCTAATCCTTGGCTAATTAAGCTATAAGACCCACTTTAAAACATTCAGGCTATCCTAACTTCAAATTATTTAAGATCTCTATCAACTATAACTATAGACATTTGCACAAATTAGCAAAAAATTACTCACAAACAGTAACTCTTGAACTCAAGTTAGAGATACCAAACCAACGTTCACATGCTCAGGCTATCCTAACTTCCAATTCTTAAAAAACTTGTTGTAATGATATACATTTGCATAAATGTGCATAAAATAACTCACCAATAGTAACATTTAAACCGTTCAAGCTAGAGACACCAAAATGTAAATGTAATCAATCTAGTCTACCTCGTTTCTCATTTTACCTTTTAAAAGGGAAATATAATATTTTTTCTACCAAAGATATCTACATATATTTCAGGATGTTGTGTATCCCTGGAAATAATCAGAATTAATGTAAACATTACAGTTAAGAGGGGGGGGGGGGCGAACCTGTGACGACCCTCCCACTCTGTCTGCCGTATTCTCTCTTTGTTCTTGTTTCCTTATTAGGATGCCGGTGGGCGGAGTTGGGAGGGTCGTTAGCTACATGGGAAACACCTGAGCCCAGTGTGTCCCAGGATAAATACACCACTTCCCCATTCATGGAGGAGACTCTCTCCATGCAGACACCTTTATAGATTTGGTTGTGTTTCTTGGTGTTTTTTTGGTTGGTTGCTTTAGCATCTTTCAACACCCTTACACTACTGATTACTGATTACACACATCATTGTATATTATACCTAGTTACTTTATTTAATAAATATATATTTTGTTACTCCTTATCTCCACGTTGTCTCCCTTTTGTTACGGGCTTTGAGCCGGTTCGTGACAAACCCAACTGAGGAAGGCATTTTTCAAAATACTATAAAAATAAAACTGACCAAATGTAATCATTTGTATGGGGTATATTGATTACATTGGCTCAACATTTGCATCTGGCCAAATGGCACAATTTACCCAAAAGCAACCATTTTGATTATATTGTATTAGCCCTCACAGCTAAAAGGATTCATATTTACATTTAGGACCTCATATTGTAGCTTATAGAGACCCCAACTGATGTATAAAACATTCTTAAAACTATCTAATTTGGTTTACATACAAGCATCATGAAACCTATAACACAATACATTATTTTTACTTTGTGAACATCTATTTTTTGGACCTAACCTGCTTACCACCTTTTCCATGTGGCTTCTTCCTTCAGACTCCATTGAATGATGACCTCTTCCTAAATATTTGGTCACATGATTAATCTTGAGTATGGTTTCCTAGAAATTAGGGAGCGGTATGACTTGCTTCCTCTTCTGTTTCTGGATTGAACAATACTCACCTCCACACCACCACAATGTTGGCATACTGAACAACACATCAAAATAGAGAAGAGTTCAAAGTACCATAGCAATAATAATATTATCAGAGCATATGCAATTATCTGATTTGCAATTATTGTTAATGGAGATTTGTACATTTATGCAAAAATGGTTCAGTTCCACGTAAATAGTTCAAAAGTAATGGCCAACAGGGATTTTTGCCACTAACTTTCTGGCTATAGTGGAAACTTGGATAGAAAACCCAGTGCTGTTACTGACTCCCTTTGAAGAGGGCCAGGCTGAGAGTGTGCTGACTGTGCTCAGGCTCCAATACATCTCAGTAGAATTAAATGGCAATGCTCCTTTATGTAGTGAGACAACTCCAATAGTCAGACAACTCCACCTAGCTGACAATATTTGTAAGTGCATAATTTCATTTTTTTTCTCTCCAGGTGCTACTGTTTCACATGTCATACTATTTTTAAAGACCTGTTAAAAATCATGTGATTCTGGTTTGCCAGTGTTTGGTTTCAAGTCTTACAGTTGCTGCTTTAGGTGAGACTGGTGTAAGCTGACGTAACTCTGACCATTATGGCAATAAATGTTTTTTGGAGGGGTTGAGTGTTTGTTTTGAGTGGAGTGTCCCTTTAATATCTATAACAAATATTCAGTGATTAGTCCAACATAGAGATTAGTACAGCGATTCAGCCAGGATTATACATTATTCACATTTAGTTTATACTAAAATGATTTTCCTTTTTAAGGATCTAATGCGCTCCTTTCCTTTCCAACACCCACACACTACCCTGTCTCCCATGTAATATGAACAGATGATTATAGAACAACAAATGGTGTAGTTAGACTTGAAATGTGCTCATGTGCCTCTCTATCTGTCTACTGGGAGCTACCAGGCCCTTCATGTTGAAGGATTCAGACTAATGGAGTTCCCAAAGCCAGTGCCACTTCTTCTTGCCACAATCAGACGAAGCACTGGGAGAGAGACCACATTCTAATGTGTCTCAGTGGCCATATCTACAGGGGCCTCACCACATCCTGCTTCTCATGGTCCACTGTGGGGTTTGGAAGCCATGTGGGGAGAGAAATCAAATGTGATTACTGCTGATTATCTCCTCTGGAAAGCACTGGGTGGAGAGAGAAGAGGAGTGGAATTGCCAGTAAATGTTTTTTGTTTAATAAAGTCATTTTTGAGTAAAAACACACTTTGTAACTCGTCCTGTTGAATGTATTTGAAAGCAGTTAGCTCAGAATATACGTAAGTGTGAATACCTTAGGAAAGGCCGATGGATTTGCAATGGCATCTTAAAGACTACATACTGTACAGTAGGAAGCATAGACCTATTAGATTAGATTAGAAAACGTTATTGTCCATTAGGTTTGCACAAAATGGATAATTAGTTTTTGGCGCTCTTAGCATTTAAAGGATTAAAAGAGACATAAAACATACATTAAAAGGATAAAAAAGACATACAAACATCAACATTACACACACTAAGCATTTCCATGTCAGTTCACCATAGTCTTATTGAGGATTGTCACTGCAGAGGGGATAAAGGATTTTTTTTAAATAAATTTGTTCTGTTTGAGTGACACCTGTAATCTCTGACAGGACGGAAGGATGCGTGCACTGGGTGGGTGTTGTCATTGAAGACCTGGAGTGCTTTACTTGTAGTGTTCTGAGTGAAGAGATCTGGGAGTTGTGTTCTTTAGTCTTGATGACATTGAGGTCAAGGAAGCTTTTGTCAAACAAGTCATGAGCGGGACTCAGTAGTGGTGCGTGGGTAAAATCAAATCAAATTTTATTTGTCACATGCGCCGAATACAACAGGTGTAGACCTCACAGTGAAATGCTTACTTACAAGCCCTTAACCAAAAATGCAGTTTTTAGAAAATACCCCCCAAAAAGAGATAAGAATAACAAATAATTAAAGAGCAGCAGTAAATAACAATAGCGGGTCTATATACAGGGGATACCGGTACAGAGTCAATGTGCGGGGGCACCGGTGTCGAGGCAATTGAGGTAATATGTACATGAAGGTAGAGTTATTAAAGTGACTATGCATAGATAATAACAGAGAGTAGCAGCAGCGTAGAAGGGGGGGGGACAATGCAAATAGTCTGGGTAGCCATTTGATTAACTGTTCAGGAGTCTTATGATTTGGGAGTAGAAGCTGTTTAGAAGTCTCTTGGACCTAGACTTGGCACTCCGATACTGCTTGCCGTGCGGTAGCAGAGAGAACAGTCTCTGACTAGGGTGGCTGGAGTCTTTGAACATTTTTAGGGTTGACACCGCCTAGTATAGAGGTCCTAAAATGCAGGAAGCTTGGCCCTGGTGATGGGCCGTACGCACTACCCTCTGTAGTGCCTTGCGGTTGGAGGCCGAGCAGTTGCCATATCAGGCAGGATGCTCTCGAAGGTGCAGCTGGATGCTCTCGAAGGTGCAGCTGTAAAACTTTTTGAAGACCCATCTGAGGACCCATGCCAAGTCTTTTCAGTCTCCTGCGGGGGAATAGGTTTTGTCGTGCCCTCTTCACGACTGTCTTGGTGTGCTTGGACCATGTTAGTTTGTTGGTGATGTGGACGCCAAGGAACTTGAAGCTCTCAACATGTTCCACTACAGCCCTGTCGATGAGAATGGGGCGTGCTCGGTCCTCCTTTCCTGTAGTCCACAATCATCCCCTTTGTCTTGATCACGTTGAGGGAGAGGTTGTTGTCCTTGCACCACACGGTCAGGTCTCTGACCTCCTCCCTATAGGCTGTGTCATCGTTGTCGGTTATCAGGCCTACCACTGTTGTGTTGTCAGCAAACTTAATGATGGTGATGGAGTCGTGCCTGGCCGTGCAGTCATGAGTGAACAGGGAGTACAGGAAGGGACTGAGCACACACCCCTGAGGGGCCCGTGTGTTGAGGATCAGAGTGGCGGATGTGTTGTTACCTACTCTTACCACCTGGGGGCGGCCCGTCAGGAAGTCCAGGATCCAGTTGCAGAGGGAGGTGTTTAGTCCCAGGGTCCTTAGCTTAGTGATGAGCTTTGAGGGCACTATGGTGTTGAACGCTGAGCTGTAGTCAATGAATAGTATTCTCACATAGGTGTTTCTTTTGTCCAGGGGGGAAAGGGAAGTTTACAGTGCGATAGAGATTGCGTCACCTGTGGATCTGTTGGGGCAGTATGCAAATTGAGTGGGTCTAGGGCTTCTAGGATATTGGTGTTGATGTGATCCATGACCAGCTTTTCAAAGAACTTGGCTTTAGACGTGAGCGCTAAGGGTCGGTAGTCATTTAGGCAGGTTACCTTGGTGTTCTTGGGTACAGGGACTATGGTGGTCTGCTTGAAACATGTTGGTATTATAGACTCGGTCAGGGACAGGTTGAAATGTCAATGAAGACCCTTGCCAGGTGGTCAGCGCATGCTCGGAGTACACGTCCTGGTAATTCGTCTGGCTCCGCGGCCTTGTGAATGTTGACCTGTTTAAAGGTCTTACTAACATCGGTTACGGAGAGCGTGATCACACAGTAGTCCGGAACAGCTGGTGCTCTCATGCATGCTTCAGTGTTGCTTGCCTCGAAGCGCGTATAGAAGTAATTTAGCTTGTTTGGTAGGCTTCTGTCACTGGGCAGCTTGTGGATGTGCTTCCCTTTGTAGTCTGTAATAGTTTGCAAACCCTGCCACATCTGACGAGCGTCAGACCCGGTGTTGTAGGATTCAATCTTAGTCCTGTATTGCCGCTTTGCCTGTTTGATGGTTCGTCGGAGGGCATAGCGTGATTTCTTATAAGCGTCCAGGTTAGAGTCCCGCTCCATGAAAGCTGCAGCACTACCCTATAGCTCAGTGCGAATGTTGCCTGTAATCCATGGTTTCTGGTTSGGGTACGTACAGTCACTATGGGGACGACGTCATCGATGCACTTATTGATGAAGACAGTGACTGATGTGGTGTGCTCCTCAATGCCATCGGAAGAATCCTGAAACATATTCCAGTCTGTGCTAGCAAAGCAGTCCTGTAGCTTCGCATCTGTGTCATCTGACCACTTCCATATTGAGCTAGTCACTGGTACTTCCTGCTTTAGTTTTTGCTTGTAAGCAGGCATCAGGAGGATATAGTTATAGTCAGATTTGCCAAATGGAGGGCAAGGGAGAGCTTTGTACGTGTGTCTGTGTGTGGAGTAAAGGTGGTCTAGAGTTTTTTTCCTCTGGTTGCACATATAACATTCTGCTAGAAATGAGGTAAAACTGATTTAAGTTTCCCTGCATTAAAGGCCCCAGCCACTGGGAGCGCCGCCTCTGGATGAGTATTTCCTTGTTTGCTTATGGCCGTATACAGCTCATTGAGTGCGGTCTTAGTGCCAGCATCGGTTTGTGGTGGTAAATAAACAGCTACGAAAAATAGAGATGAAAACTCTCTTGGTATATAGTGTGGTCTACAGCTTATCATGAGATACTCTACCTCAAATAAGGAAAATCCAGAGTCTTCCTTAATATTAGATTTCATGCAACAGCTGTTATTGACAAATAGACACAGACCGCCACCCCTTGTCTTACCGGAGGCAGCTGTTCTATCTTGCCGATGCACCGAAAACCCAGCCAGCTGTATGTTATCCATGTCGTCGTTCAGCCACGACTCAGTGAAACATAAGATATTACAGTTTTTAATGTCCCGTTGGTAAGATAGTCTTGATCGGAGCTCATCCAGTTTGTTATCCAATGATTGCACGTTGGCTAATAGGACTGATGGTAGAGGTGGATTACCCACTCGCTGTCGGATCCTTACAAGGCACGTCCCGATATCTCTGTCTCTTCTTCATGTGAATGACAGGGATTTAGGCCTTGTCCGGTATCTGAATTATATCCTTTGCGTCCAACTCCTTAAAGAAAAATCTTTGTCCAGTACGAGGTGAGTAATGTCTGTCTTGATATCCAGAGGCTCTTTTCGGTCATAAGAGACGGTGGCAGAAACATTATGTAGAAAATAATGTTAACTCCAAAAAACACACACAATAGCACAATTTGTTAGGAGCCTGTAAAACTGCAGCCATCTCCTCCGGCACCACATCATGTGGCTGTCCATGGTACTGATTTCTGAAAACAAACAAAGATTCCAAAAATGATTTATTACAATCAATGTTGCTAAATGTCATGTGGCTGTCAATGGGACTGATTTCTGTCTGTGTGTGTGTGTGTGTGTGTGTGTGGTGTGTGTGTGTGTGGTGTGTTGTGTTGTGTGTGTGTGTGTTGTGTGTGTGTGGTGTGTGTGTGTGTGTGTGTGTGTGTGTGTGTGTGTGTGTGTGTGTGTGTGTGTGTGTGTGTGTTGTGTGTGTGTGTTGTGTGTGTGTGTGTGTGTGTGTGTGTGTGTGTGTGTGTGTGTGGTGCGTACGTAAAAACATTTTTGGGGGACTGATCTACTTGTAGACTAGTTAAAGCCAAATGTCGTCCTCCTCTCTTTCATGTTGGCAAAACGGTCTAGGCTCTGTACTCTTTTAGCTTTTGTTTTCATAGGCTACCTAGCTAAAATGTTTGCTAGCTAACTTACTCACATAGGCAACAAGAGGACCGCCTAAGTTAGCTAGCTAGTTAACTAGGTTACATACTGAACTCGATCGTCACAGGCAGTGGCACAATATATGAATTTATGGTTAGATCAGAATCACCGTCATTGACACAACCAAGGTGATCAGATAGGGTGCTTTAACACTGACACTCTAGGTCGCTCCCTCAGGAACTCTCAGATACACGGCACCAGGCCAAGTTGACATTTAGGTCACAAAGCCGTTTTTAGTAGCAGGTGTGGTTGCACTGTGTTAGGCTGATGAGTAAGACCCTGACATATGTGTTGGCTTTGTGAAGTGGGAGTAGACTTTGTCCAGGAGTGAGGCACCCTCTGCACCCTGGTTTGCCCGATAAGCAAACTGAAGAGGGTCCATTTGCACAGTTAGTTATTTGACAACAGTCTTTCCATGCCCTTGCTGAGTAGTGAGGTCAGGGCAATGGGTCTAAAATCATTGAGGGATTTGTATGTGTTATCTTACAGGATTATAGTAGACACCTTCCAGGCTCCGGAACAAAGCTTGTTTTCAGAAACAGATGGAACAGTCAGATGAAAACATTTCCCAGTTGTGAAGCGCATTCCTTCAGGACATTTAACATTTAACATTTAACATTAAGTCATTTAGCAGACGCTCTTATCCAGAGCGACTTAAAATTGGTGCATTCACTTTATGACATCAGTGGAAACCAGTTTACAATAGTGCATCTAAATCTTTTAAGGGGGGGGGGGGGGTGAGAAGGATTACTTTATCCTATCTAGGTATTCCTTAAAGAGGTGGGGTTTCAGGTGTCTCCGGAAGGTGGTGATTGACTCCGCTGTCCTGGCGTGTGAGGGAGTTTGTTCCACCATTGGGGGGCCAGAGGCAGCGAACAGTTTTGACTGGGCTGAGCGGGAACTGTACTTCCTCAGTGGTAGGGAGGCGAGCAGGCCAGAGGTGGATGAACGCAGTGCCTTGTTTGGGTGTAGGCCTGATCAGAGCCTGGAGGTACTGAGGTTGCCGTTCCCTCACAGTTCCGTAGGCAAGCACCATGGTCTTGTAGCGGATGCGAGCTTCAAACTGGAAGCCAGTGGAGAGAGCGGAGGAGCGGGGTGACGTGAGAGAACTTGGGAAGGTTGGAACACCAGACGGGCTGCGGCGTTCTGGATGAGTTGTAGGGGTTAATGGCACAGGCAGGGAGCCCAGCCAACAGCGAGTTGCAGTAATCCAGACGGGAGATGACAAGTGCCTGGATTAGGACTGCGCCGCTTCCTGTGTGAGGCAGGTCGTATCTGCGATGTGTAGAGCATAACCTACAGGAACGGGCCACCGCCTGATGTTAGTTGAGAAGACAGGGTGTTGTCCAGTGATCACGCAAGTGTCTTAGCTCTGGGAGGAGACACAATGGATTGTCAACCGTGATGGCGAGATCATGGAACGGCAGTCCTTCCCGGGAGGAAGAGCAGCTCCGTCTTTGCCGAGGTTCAGCTTTGAGGTGGTGATTCCGTCATCACACTGAATGTCTGCAGACATGCAAGATGCGATTCGCCCTGTATCAGAAGGGGGAAAGGAGAAGATTAGTTGTGTGTCGTCTGCATAGCAATGATAGGAGGACCATGTGAGTTATGACAGAGCAAGTGACTTGGTTATAAGCGAGAATAGGGAGAGGCCTAGAACAGAGCCCTGGGGACACAGTGGTGGAGGCACGTGTGAGGAGACAGATTCTCGCCACGCCCACCTGGTAGGAGCGACCTGTCAGGTAGGACGCAATCCAAGCGTGGGCGCGCCGGAGATGCCCACTCGGAGAAGGGTGGAGAGGAGGATCTGATGTTACAGTATCGAAGGCAGCGATAGGTAGAAGGATGAGAGCAGAGGAGAGAGAGTTAGCTTTAGCAGTGCGGAGCGCTCCGTGATACAGAGAAGCAGCAGTCTCAGTTGAATGACTAGTCTTGAACCTGACTGATTTGATTCAAGAAGTCTTCTGAGAGAGTAGCGGGAGAGAGCTGGCCAAGGACGGCACGTTCAAGAGTTTTGGAGGAAAAGAAAGAAGGGATACTGGTCTGTAGTTGTTGACATCGGAGGGATCGAGTGTAGGTTTTTCAGAGGGGTGAACTCTCGCTCTCTGAGACGGAAGGACGTAGCCCGGTTCAGGTGAGTTGATGAGCGAGGTGAGGTAAGGGAGAAGGTCTCCGGAAATGTCTGGAGAAGAGAGGAGGGGATAGGGTCAAGCGGCAGGTTGTTGGGCGGCCGGCCGTCACAAGACGCGAGATTTCATCTGGAGAGAGAGGGGAGAAGAGGTCAGAGCACAGGGTAGGCAGTGTGAGCAGAACCAGCGTGTCGTTTGACTTAGCAAACGAGGATCGGATGTCGTCGACCTTCTTTTCAAAATGGTTGACGAAGTCATGCAGAGAGGAGGAGGGGGGGGGGGGAGGGGGAGGAGGATTCAGGAGGGAGGAGAAGGTGGCAAAGAGCTTCCTAGGGTTAGAGGCAGATGCTTGGAATTTAGAGTGGTAGAAAGTGGCTTTAGCAGCAGAGACAGAAGAGGAAAATGTAGAGAGGAGGGAGTGAAAGGATGCCAGGTCCGCAGGGAGGCGAGTTTTCCTCCATTTCCGCTCGGCTGCCCGGAGCCCTGTTCTGGACCTTCCCCTTTAGGCCGTCTGGTCCAGGAGATTTGCGTGGGTTGACCCCTCGGAACACAGAAGTGACATCCCTCTCCTCTACTGAAAGATAGTGTGGCACTCCTCACTGATGTCACGTTTGTCAAATCTGCTTGAAACAATTTATTATAATGTTGGCTGCAAGGGTGTTTGTTTGATCAAATCTGGAGTAAAATATGTTCAGTTCTTTTGCAAAATTGAGGGGGTCTTCACATTGAATGCTTGGTTTCTGTGCCCTGCCCATCATCGAATTCAGTCCTCTCCAAGCCTCTCTTGCATCTCCAGCACTGAATTTGAACCTTGTTTTTGAAGTAAATTTTAACTGTTCTTATTTTGCATCTTTTTGTTTCTTTAAATGGATACTTAGGAAGTTTGGCCTTTTATCTACTTCCCCAAGCGTCATATCAACTCATTGATACCATTTGTATGTCTCTACATCCAGTATGAAGGAAGTTAGAGGTACACTACATGGACAAAAGTATGTGGACACCTGCTTGTCAAACATTTCATTCCAAAATCATGGGCATTAATATGGAGTTGGTCCCCCCTTCACAGCAATAACAGCCTTCACTCTTCTGGGAAGGCTTTCCACTAGATGTTGGAACATTGCTGCAGGGACTTGCTTCCATTCAGCCACAAGAACGTTAGTGAGGTCGGTCACTGATGTTGGGCGATTAGGCCTGGCTCGCAGTCGGCGGTCCAATTCATCCCAAAAGTTTTAGATGGGGTTGAGATCAGGGCTCTGTGCAGGCCAGTCAAGTTCTTCCAAACCAATCTCAACAAACAATTTCTGTATGGATCTCACTTTGTGCACGTGGGCATTGTCATGTTGAAACAGGATAGGGCCTTCCCCAAACTGTTGCCATAAAGGTGGAAGCACAGAATCATCTACAATATCATTGTTAGCTGTAGCGTTAAGATTTCCCTTCACTGTAACTAGGGCCTAGCCCAAACCCTGAAAAACAGCCCCAGACCATTATTCCTCCTCCACCAAATTTTCAAGTTGGCACTATGCATTGGGGCAGGTAGCGTTCTCCAGGCATCCACCAAACCCAGATTAATCCGTAGGACTATCAAATTGTGAAGCGAGATTCATCACTCTAGAGAATGCGTTTCCACTGCTTCAGAGTCCAATGGCGGCGAGCTTTACACCACACCAGGTCTTAGGCTTGTGTGCGGCTGCTCGGCCATGGAAACCTATTTCATGAAGCTCCTGACAAACAGTGATTGTGCTGACGTTGCTTCCAGAGGCCGTTTGGAACTCGGTAGTGAGTGTTGCAACTGAGGATAGACGATTTTTACTCTCTACATGCTTCAACACTTGGCGATCCCGTTCTGTGAGCTTGTGTGGCCTACCACTTCACAGCCGAGCCGTTGTTGCTCCTAGACGTTTCCAATACATAATAACAGCACTTACAGCAGCTCTAGCAGGGCAGACATTTTACGAACTGACTTGTTGGATAGGTGGCATCCTATGACTGTGCCATTGCATGGCTGTGTGCTCAATTTTATACACCTGTCAACAACGGGTGTGGCTGAAATAGCTGAATCCACTCATTTGAAGAGCTGTACACATATGACACTTGGGCACATATGCATTCTCCACATTGCCATAGCACATATCCGTGGTCTTATCTAGTCTAGTTGAGCACTCTTAGTAAGTTAGGTAACTGTCACACAAACACATCTTTGAATATCAGCTGAAGAGGCTTGCCATTACTCATAAGTTATAACCATTAGAACACTTCTGTTTTGATTTACTGAACTCTAACCTGATCAATCTTGTTAGCTACACATAAAAAATTAAATATTACTTTTAAACGATTCATAGATATGAAAAGCATTGGTTTAGCAATGGCATATTTACACTTTATTTTTCAGGATCAACAAAACAACAAAGACATTGTGTGTATACTGAAACAAAGAATCCACTGTCTGTAATGATTTGTTTGCCTGGCGTCAGCACAGCAGAATGCTCTGCGGTGTCATGGGATTAACCTATTTGGACCGAACAGATTTTTGTCCAGATGTTTTCTGGATCCATAGTAAACTTACCACATCCACCATTTATGAATGGGGTACAATAACAGTACTAAACATATGTTAAGCAAAGGATCGGTGATGTTGTTTCTTTGTAGAATCATGCAATTACGCAACCAGAAAAACACACGTTTCTCAATTGCTACTTAAAATGTTTTACAACTTTTCGGACTATATTTAGAGGTTTGGATTCATGGAGAGCACTTGGGAGTTCTTGGACGATTGCTTTGAAGCTAAATTGTATCATTCACCAAAAATGTACAGAAATACTCGTGTTTGGTTGTTCGGGTTATCATTTAGGATACTTTTCCTTAATGAATACAATTAAAAAATCACAAATTGCCCTCGTTGGTTCGGCTTTGGAATATCAATCAAGTCAAAATGTCAATTAGGTCGTTTAACATTTCCATGAGCATTCGCCCATAGAGTTCATGTAAAAATGTACAGTACCAGTCAAAAGTTTGGACACACCTACTCATTCAAGGGATTTTCTTTATTTTTACTATTTTCTACATTGTAGAATAATAGTGAAGACATCAAACTATGAAATAACAAGTAGTTAAACAGATCAAAACATATGTTATATTTGAGATTCCTCAAAGTAGCCACCCTTTGCCTTGATGACAGCGTTGCACACTCATTCTCTCAACCAGCTTCATGTCACCTGGAATGCATTGAAATTAACAGGTGTGCCTAATTTAAAGTTAATTTGTGGAATTTCTTTCCTTAACCTCTAACGAGCCTCTACCCCGGGTCCGGGAGCACCCCCCACCCCCCACACACTGATTAGCATACCTAGCATAGCTTCACAAGTAGATAGTAGCATCTAAATATCATTAAATCACAAGTCCAAGACACCAGATGAAAGATACAGATCTTGTGAATAAAGCCACCATTTCAGATTTTTAAAATGTTTACAGAAGAGGAGACCAAATATATGTAATCATTAGCTAAACACGTTCGCAAATATACAACCAACTATTCTTAAAACCCAGTCAGTTTCTTACTCCTTCAGGTGGCTAGTCACCCGAATTCGCTCAACCTAAGGATATTGATATCCACTAACCGAAGAAAAAACCTGCTTCAGATGACAGTCGTTTGATAACATATTTCATTGGTATATGGATTAGTTTTTTGTTAGAAAAAAGTGCATATTTCGGTAGAAATCACACAGTTTAAACAATTGCACCCACCATCACAAATTCGACTAGAATTACTAGATAGAGCAAACGTGTATGACCAATTTACTCATCATAAAACATTTCATAAAAATAGACAAAAGCATAGCAATGGAAAGACCCAGTTCTTGTGATGTCAGACCATATTCAGATTTTTCTAAGCGTTTTTCAGCGAAAACACAATAAACAGATTAAGTAGCATACCACATGTGCAAAACGTTACCAGAGCATCGATTCCAGCCAAAAGGACCTTATAACGTAATCACCGCCAAAATATATTAAATTTTTCACTAACCTTCTCAGAAGTCTTCCGTGATGACACTCCTGTAACATCATTTTACAATATACATATACAGTTTGTTCGAAAAAGGTGCATATTTAGCCATACAAAACCGGTGTTACCAATAAAAAATACTAGGAAATCAAGCCTCAATATGTCTGACTTCATCTATCAGAGTGATCTAGTTTAATTGAAAGCTAATCATATACTTGACTAAAAAATACAGGGTTGACAGCAATCGAAAGACAAATTAGTTCTTAATGCAACCGCTGATTTACATTTTTTAAAATATCCTTACTTTTCAATACAGGGTTGGCCAAGTGAAGCTATACCAAACAAAATGGCGAAATATGCGTTTAAAATATTTCGACAGAAACACGATATTATCATATTAATATTGCTTACTTTGAGCTGTTCTTCCATCAGATTCTTGGGCAATGTATCCTTTCTATGTTATAACGTCTTTTGGTCGATAGATGTCCTCTGTCCTTCGAAATGTCCACCACCAACGACCGACACCCTAAAACGTGTCCAACTTTCAGAGTGCACAACAAAGAAATTCCTCAAATCGCACTAAACGGATATAAATTGCTATAAAACGGTTCAAATTAAATACATTATGAATGTTTTTAACAACTATAACGACTGAAAACATGACCGGAGAAATATTGCTGGTTAGAAAACGATTTGGAACGAGCAGGTCCGATGTCCTTTAACGCTTCAGGCGCACAATAGAAAGGGGGGTCTCTGTACATTTTCGTCTTTTAAATAAGGCTGTGAACGTTCATCCCGATTTCATTGAAAACGTGATGACGTACAGACACCCAGAGGAAGACGTAGGCAGTTGTCGGTTTCTTCATAGCATTCACTGTCGCCTTAAAAACAGACCCCAGATCAGAGAGTAAAAATTTCTGAAATCTGAACCCTGTCATGAAAAGTGCTGATAGAAATTGTTCTGTACCACTCAGAGACAAAATTCCAACTTCTATAGAAACTAGAAGGTGTTTTCTATCCAATAATAACAATAATATGCATATTGTACGATCAAGAATTTTAGCACGAGGCAGTTTAATTTGGAGACACAAATATGCTAATGCGGAACAGCACCCCCTATAGTTGCAAGAAGTTAATGCTTTTGAGCCAAACAGTTGTGTTGTGACAAGGTAGGGGTGGTATACAGAAGATAGCCCTATTTGGTAAAAGACCAAGTCCATATTATGGCAAGAACAACTCAAATAAGCAAAGAGAAACGACAGTCCATCATTACTTTAAGACATGAAGGTCAGTCAATCCGGAACATTTCAAGAACTTTGAAAGTGTCTTCGCAAAAACCATCAAGTGCTATTATGAAACTGGCTCTCTTGAGGACCGCCACAGGAAAGGAAGACCCAGAGTTACCTCGGCTACAGAGGATAAGTTTGTTAGAGTTATCTGCACCTCAGATTGCAGCCCAAATAAAAGCTTCACAAGAGTTCAAGCAACAGACACATGTCAACATCAAATGTTCAGAGGAGACTTCATGAATCAGGCCTTCATGGTCAAATTGCTGCAAAGAAACCACTACTAAAGGACACCAATAATAAGAAGAGACTTGCTTGTGCCAAGAAACACATCAATGGACATTAGACCGGTGGAAATCTGTCCTTTGGTCTGATGAGTCCAAATTTGAGATGTTTGGTTCCAACCGCTGTGTCTTTGTGAGACAGAGTAGGTGAACGGATGATCTCCGCATGTGTGGTTCCCACCGTGAAGCATGGAGGAGGAGGTGTGATGGTGTGCGAGTGCTTTGCTTGTGACACTGTCTGTGATTTATTCAGAATTCAAGGCACACTTAACCAGCATGGTCGATACGCCATCCCATCTGGTTTGCGCTTAGTGGGACTATCATTTGTTTTTCAACAGGACAATGACCCAACACACCTCTAGGCTGTGTAATGGCTATTTGACCAAGAAGGAAGGTGATGTAGTGCTGCGTCAGATGACCTGGCCTCCACAATCACCCGACCTCAACCCAATTGAGATGGTTTGGGATGAGTTGGACCGCAGTGTGAAGGAAAAGCAGCCAACAAGTGCTCAGCATATGTGGGAACTCCTTCAAGACTGTTGGAAAAGCATTCCTCATGATTGAGAGAATGCCAAGAGTGTGAAAAGTTGTCATCAAGCAAAGGGTGGCTACTTTGAAGAATCTCAAATATAAAATGTATTTTGATTTGTTTCACACTTTTTTGGTTACTACATGATTCCATATGTGTTATTTCATAGTTGTGATGTCTTCACTATTATTCTACAATGTAAAACCCTTGAATGAGCAGGTGTCCAAACTTTTGACTGGTACTGTACATCAAAATGATGTTGGCACAAGTGCATAAAACAATGTTTTTTTTTCACCCAGTCTCACTAACGTGTCAGAATAAGCAAATGGTTTTAAATGTTGTGTTATTGCTAATAATCGTAACGTCATTCCTAATTCACAATGTATTGCACCCTTTCATTCTTGTTTTATCCAGTTCTCTCATTGAGATCAGATCATTGTTTGGAGGTGGCCTCAGTCAGTATGCTGACGTTCTACAGTTTGCAACAGTGTGACATTTTAAAACGCCAGAAACGTGGAGCGGATGACGACAACGTGGCTCTAAGAATAACAAACAAACAGACGCGGGCCAAGTCCACCCTGTACCCCAGCCCAAACACACGTCAATGACATGAGACCTACCATGTCTTCTTCCCTTTCTCCCTGACACCCCCTCCCTCCTCCTTCACTCGCTGGAAATACTTCGGCCAAAAGTGACCTGAGGAACAGATTTTTCAACCATATGTCCTCTCTGTCTCACTGAGCTCCATCGTTCCCGCTGCTTCATCTCTTGCCTGTACCCCCCTCCTCCTCCTCCATCCATCCCGCCATTCCTCCCACCTCTCCCTCTCCTCCTTTCCCTCCATCCCGCTCTGGGCAGCTCATATTACTTGCTCATCTATGTGTTGGCACTGTTGTTTCCTGCGTGTTATGTCTATCTCTAGAGATGTGGGGTGTTCTGGCCACCTCTCTTGAGGTTAACCGCTGGTCTGCTCTCCCCTCCCTTCTTTCTGACCCAACTGACAGAGCTCCAGGAATCCCATCCCGTAATACTGTAGCAGACTACAGAGTAGAAGATAAGGTCTTGCAAAGGCGGTTAAGAGCGTTGGGCCAGTAACCGAAAGGTCGCTGGTTCGAATCACCAAGCCATCTAGGTAAAAAACAATGCCAATGTGCCCTTGAGCAAAGCACTTAACCCTAATTGCTCCTGTAAGTTGCCCTGAATAAGAGTGTCTGCTAAATGTAAATGAAAGTTTTGCTGCAACACTCTTTTCACTTTTAAACACATTACATTTTCCAAATAAACACCCCAGCATGGACCTGTCACAGGAGAGAAGAAAAGGTTGATGTGTGACCTGGAGCGGTGGCTGTGGGGAGAGAGAGCCAGACAGCATGGTGATGGTGTGGTGCTGATGACTGATTTATAGGGCTGGATTAATGGAGAGAGGGTTGTCCCGGTGTGAAGAAGACAGCCCTGCCCTGTCCTCCAAAAGCTCCCTCCATCTGATTGAAAGTAACCTGTCAGTATGTTCAGCACACCCTTGCCCTTTTTCAAGCCCATCACAGCAGAATGGATGTTGTTCTTTCCCCCGATGTTTCCAAATAAATCTTAACGGTGGCAGCTGTGAGTGTGATAACAATTCAGCAGGGCCTGACTCAAACGGAAGGCATTCTGGGCCATCTTGTTCTCCTTAGATACATTTCACACACACTCAGTCAGTGCGGTGAGTTAGGGTGAAAAGCCAGCCTGGCAAAGTACTAGCCAAGGAGTCTTCCCAGGCCCAATAAGGGGGGGTAACTATCAGAGATAGAGATAGAGAGAGAGAACGTCATCTGGCGTGACTGGAGGCTATCAGGGTATGGAGAGGATGAGCACAAACTCAACATTACAAGCCTGTGCCCAAGGGAGAGGCCATCACTCCAAACCCATCATTACGCTGTACTACCATTTCCTAATTACAGAGTAATTAACTCATTACCGCACAGCATTTTCTCTAGAACCGGGTCCCGCAATACTGAGTGGGACCAAAAACAGCTCTCCTTCTCACAAAGAACCATTAAATATCTCCATCCCATACCCAAATTAACCTAAAAGATTCACATTATGGAAGTTGGAATCTACGTATATATACAGTAGTATGTTCTAACCTACGCATGTTTTTTCCCTTGCTCTCAGGGAGCATTTTTTTTGGAGTGGTGATCGTCAATGGCTGTGTGTGGTCGAGGTGCTGGAACACGTGACGAAACACACAGTTGGTAGGTACGAAATGAATCATCCACCGGTAGGTACGAAATGAATCATCTGTGAGGGTTTGCATAAGGTTTGAATAACGTTGAGATACAGAGGAACATACAGCATCCTATTTACAGAAGAACATACAGCATCCTATTTACAGAGGAACATACAGCATCCTATTTACAGAGGAACTTACAGCATCCTATTTACAGAGGAACATACATCATCCTATTTTACAGAGGAACATACACCATCCTATTTAACAGAGGAACATACAGCATCCTATTTTTACAAGAGGAACATACAGCAATCCTATTTACAGCAGGAACATAACAGTAATCCTACATAGAGAGGAACATACGCATCCTACAGAGAGAGGAACGTACAGCATCGCCTATTTACAGAGATACGCATCTATTTACAGAGGACATACAGCATCTATTTACAGAGGAACATACAGCATCCTATTTCAGAGGAACATACACGATCCTATTTACAGAGGCACATACAGATCCTATTTACAGAGGAAATTACAGCATCTATTTACAGAGGAACATACAGCATCCTATTACAGAGGAACATACAGTATCCTACATAGAGAGGAACATACAGCATCCTATTTACAGAGGAACATACAGCATCCTATTTACAGAGGAGCATACAGTTCTACATAGAGAGGAACATACAGCATCCTCTATTTCAGAGGAACTTACAGCATCCTATTTACAGAGGAACATACAGCATCCTATTTACAGAGGAACATACAGCATCCTATTTAAAGAGGAACATACAGTATCCTACATAGAGAGGAACATACAGCATCCTACAGAGAGAGGAACATACAGCATCCTACATAGAGAGGAACATACAGCATCCTATTTACAGAGGAACATACAGCATCCTATTTTACAGAGAAATACGCATCCTTTTACAGAGGAACATACAGCATCCTATTTACAGAGGAACTTACAGCATCCTATTTACAGAGGAACAATATAAGTATCCTACATAGAGAGGAACATACAGCATCCTACATAGAGAGGAACGTACAGCATCCTATTTACAGAGGAACATACAGTATCCTACATAGAGAGGAACAGAGGAACATACAGCATCCTATATATATATATATATATATATATATAATACATTTTTTAATCTTTGGTTGTTTAGTAAGAGGGTGTGAACGATGCTGAATAGGTGTAGACAAAGAAGAGCTCTCCAGTAGGTGTACCAACACATTCTAGGGCCATTTTCTCAAAGTGGGGTTACAAGTTTATCAATTTTCAAAGCAGAATAACTTTCCCATTGTTCCTCAACTGTAATGTCTGACATAATTGATATTATTTTATTTAACTAGGCAAGTCAGTTAAGAACAAATTCTTATTTACAATGACGGCCTACCAAAAGGCAAAGGACCCCTGCGGGGACTGAGGCTGGGATACATATTTTATAAATAACATATAAATATAGGACAAAACACACATCACGACAAGAGAGACAACACAACACTACATAAAGAGAGACCTAAGACAAAAACATAACAGGGCAGCAACACATGACAACACAGCATAGTAGCAACACAACATGACAACAACATGGCAACAACACAACATGGTAGCAGCACTAAACATGGTACAAACGTTATTGGGCACAGACAACAGCACAAAGGGCAAGAAGGTAGAAACAACAATACATCACGCAAAGCAGCCACAACTGTCAGTAAGAGTGTCCATTATTGAGTCTTTGAATGAAGAGATTGAGATAAAACTGTCCCGTTTGAGTGTTTGTTTCAGCTCGTTCCAAGTCGCTAGCTACAGCGAACTGAAAAGATGAGCGACCCAGGGATGTGTGTGCTTTGGGGACCTTTAACAGAATGTGACTGGCAGAACGGGTGTTGTATGTGGAGGATGAGGGCTGCAGTAGATTTCTCATATGGGGGGAGGGGGGGGCCTAGATAGGGGGGAGTGAGGCCTTTTATAAATGAGCATCAACCAGTGGGTTTTGCATTGGGTATACAGAGATAACCAGTTTACAGAGTAGTATAGAGTGCAGTGTTGTGTCCTACTGTATAAGGGGCATTGGTGGCAAATCTAATGGCCGAATCGTAAAGAACATCTAGCTGCTCGAGAGCACCCTTACCTGCTGATCTATAAATGATGTCTACGTAATCTAGCATTGGTAGGATGGTCATCTGAATCAGGGTTAGTTTGGCAGCTGGGGTGAAAGTGGAGCGATTACGATAGAGGAGACCAAGTCTAGATTTAACTTTAGCCTGCAGCTTTGATATGTGCTGAGAGAAGGACAGTGTACTGCCTAGCCATACTCCAAAGTACTTGTATGAGGGGACTACCTCAATCTCTAAACCCTCAGAGGTAGTAATCACACCTGTGGGGAGAGGGGCATTCTTCTTACCAAACCACATGACCTTTGTTGTGGAGGTGTTCAGAACAAGGTTAAGGGTAGAGAAAGCTTGTTGGACACTAAGAAAGCTTTGTTGTAATGTAGAGCATTTAACACAAAATCCGGGGAGGGGCCAGTTGAGTATAAGACAGTATCATCTGCATATATAGTTGAAGTCGGAAGTTTACATACACTTAGGTTGGAGTCATTAAAACTCGTTTTTCAACCACTCCACAAATTTCTCGTTAACAAACTATAGTTTTTGCAAGTCGGTTAGGACATCTACTTTTTCCCCAACAATTGTTTACAGACAGATTATTTCACTTATAATTCACTGTATCACAACTCCAGTGGGTCAGAAGTTTACATACACTAAGCTTTGAAAATGGTGTCATGGCTTTAGAAGCTTCTGATAGGATAACTGACATCATTTGAGTCAATTGGAGGTGTACCTGTGGATGTATTTCAAGGCATACATTCAAACTCAGTGCCGCTTTGCTTGACATCATGGAAAAATCTAAAGAAATCAGCACGGACCTCAGAAAACAAATTGTAGACCTCCACAAGTCTGGTTCATCCTTGGGAGCAAATTCCAAATGCCTGAAGGTACACACATTCATCTGTACAAACAATAGTACGCAAGTATAAACAGCATGGGACCATGCAGCCGTCATACCGCTCAGGAAGGAGACGCATTCTGTTTCTCTAGAGATTAATGTACTTTGGTGCGAGAAGTGCAAATCAATCCCAGAACAACAGCAAAGGACCTTGTGAAGATGCTGGAGGAAACAGGTACAAAAGTATCTATATCCACAGTAAAACGAGTCCTATATCGAAATAACCTGAAAGGCCGCTCAGCAAGGAAGAAGCACTGCTCCAAAACCGCCATAAAAAAGCCAGACTATGGTTTGCAACTGCACATGGGGACAAAGATCGTACTTTTTGGAGAAATGTCCTCTGGTCTGATGCAACAAAAATAGAACTGTTTGGCCATAATGACCATCGTTATTTTTGGAGGAAAAGGGGGACGATTGCAAGCCAAAGAACACCATCCCAACCGTGAAGCACGGGGGTGGCAGCATCATGTTGTGGGGGTGCTTTGCTGCAGGAGGGACTGGTGCACTTCACAAAACAGATGGCATCATATGAGGAAGGAAAATTATGTGGATATATTGAAGCAACATCTCAAGACATCAGTCAGGAAGTTAAAGCTTGTTCGCAAATGGGTCTTCCAAATGGACAATGACCCCAAGCATACTTCCAAAGTGGTGGCAAAATGGCAAAAAGGACAACAAAGTCATAGTATTGGAGTGGCCATCACAAAGCCCTGACCTCAATCCAATAGAAAATGTGTGGGCAGAACTGAAAAGGCGTGTGTGAGCAAGGAGGCCTACAAACCTGACTCAGTTACACCAGGAATGGGCCAAAATTCACCCAACTTATTCTGGGAAGCTTGTGGAAGGCTACCTGAAACATTTGACCCAATTAGTATTTGAGTGTATTTGGCTAAGTTTAAGTGTATTTGGCTAAGGTGTATGTAAACTTCCGACTTCAACTGTAAATGGATGAGAGAGCTTCCTACTGCCTGAGCTATGTTGTTGATGTACATTTACATTTAAGTCATTTAGCAGACGCTCTTATCCAGAGCGACTTACAAATTGGAAAGTTCATACATATTCATCCTGGTCCCCCCGTGGGGAATGAACCCACAACCCTGGCGTTGCAAGCGCCATGCTCTACCAACTGAGCCACACGGGACACGTGTGGTCTCAATGTAAATTGAGAAGAGCATGGGACCTAGGATTGAGCCTTGGGGTACTCCCTTTGTGACAGGCAGTGGCTGAGACAGTAGATTTTCTGACTTTTTACACTGCACTCTTTGAGAGGAACACCAATATTCCTTAGCCGGCCCACATAAATGGAATGGTCTACCGTATCAAAAGCTTTGGCCAAGTCAATAAAAATAGCAGCATAACATTGCTTAGAATCAAGGGCAATGGTGACATCATTGAGGACCTTTAAGTTTGCAGTGACACATCCATAACCTGAGCGAAACCAGATTGCATACCAGAGACAATACTATAGACATCAAGAAAGCCAGTCAGTTGATTATTGACATATACAGAGGAACATACAGCATCATATTTACAGATTAACATACAGCATCCTATTTACAGAGGAACATACAGTATCCTATATTGGATAGCTGATATGGACCATATAAATTAGCCAGGATCTGAGGAAGTACATGTAGAACCAAAGATATGATCTATCTGTCGTAAATATATGCAGGGGACCATATTTTTAGGAAACAGAAGCTGGCAAACATGGTCTAACCATGTCTCCATGAAATACATTTCATGTTAAAATAATATTAAGGTCATGTTGCAGATTTTACAATAATTCCCCCAAAACTGCTCTCTTAGTCTACATATATTGATTGCTTATTAATTTCATTGGGCTCTCATATCACCACCTATGTGAGATTACAGTAAACAATAACATTAGTCTGACTCTGAGATTGTTGTTATCTGCTTTACATCTGGTTCTGTTTATGAGTTCCCATGCCGACCATATGTGGCTCCAGTCCCCAAGCTAGCTTTCCTGGATCTCGGAGCCAGAGAGAGAGCGAACTTCATCCATCCGGCAGGCAGCCAAAACCAGCCTGGACAATAAAAACACCTCCCTATTTTGTAGAAAGAGAGTTTATCCCAACCAGAGTCCGACTGAATTAATACTGTACATTTATGTTATCTTATCAGGGACATGGGAGGGATTTTTCTCTTGAGACATTGTCTTGCCTTGGGCTGTTTTGAACAGCAACATTAAGGATGCATTTTATAAATGTGTAATTAAACTGCAGTCATTTTGGGGGGATTATAATCTAGTTAGGAGTAATGCAAAAATGATTTAAAATGCTTGATGAAGTCTCATGAAATGAAAACCATAAAGTGTAAAGTAAGTGGATAAAACTAAATACATGAGAGGTGCTGACTAATGCAGAACAGTCTTCCGTCTACATGCATACAGTACACACATCATCAGGTTTTCAACACAGCTGTACTACTTTGTTTTACCTACAGGTGGCAGTATATCTCTATGACATGTCTACAATGAATGTTCTTAAAGCAGTTTAGCCTAGTCGTAGTATATTTAATTCAACTGCTAATAATACTAGGTAAGTTTCATATTCACAAATGCAAATGGTCTAATTCAAAACCTAACTTTTTTCACTTTATTAATGAATTTAAACAATATGGCAGTACTTTAACTAAAATTAAAAAAAGGCAATTAAAATTTGTTGTATTATTAATGAATATGATCTGTTTGTTTAGGATTCCTGGCAATGTAAATCATTTGTATGTATGCTTGTTTGCATGTGACTATTCCTCTTTTGTATGCAGATATTTGTTAATAAAAAATAAAAAATAAATAATAGAAATGACTACTTGACTCAAAAAACAAATATTAAATACAAAATTTATAACCATCTACATTCATATATTATATTCTAGTTCAGTGCTGACTTTTACTTAAGGTACAGTCTACCCAGCCTTTATGTAGGACATATGGGTTGTTGTGTGCACTATACCGCTTTATACTTACTGTATATATAATCCTTGCATTGACATTTACAGAATACAATTTTCTGGTAAACACAAATTTTGGTTCATATTCCAATGGTCCTGGCACACACCTTCCTCTATATAATTTTTTGGCAAGCCATCATGCATAGGTAGAGTACATTTTAATTATTTAACCTTTATTTAACTAGGCAAGCCAGTTAAGAACAAATTCTTATTTACAATGACGGCCTAGGAACAGTGGGTTAACTGCCTTGTTCAGGGGCAGAATGACAGATTTTTACCTTGTCAGCTTGGGGATTCGATCCAGCAACCTTTCAGTTACTGGCCCAACACTAGGCTACCTGCTGCCCCAAATTTTACGTAAAAATCCTTTACATTAAATGATTTCCSATGCAAGTGGGTTTCCGTCTGAGGGTTATCATCAGAGCTTGTTAACGTCACCAGTTTTTCCTGTCAATCGCTCAGATGAACCTTCCCGATCCTGGAAACATGGACATGAGAGAGAACATTATGGTTTTAATTGATACATTTTTTTCCTGCCACCAAAAATGTCCTCCTCCAAACAGATTCCTCTCCAGGAAAACAGGCACACACACTGTGAGGGTACCCCCCAAACCAAACACTCACTACTTCCTTGGAACACATGAGTTCAATCTTGACGACAAATTGCAGTCTTCCATGATGCTAGTACTACATCCTAGTGATTCCAAATGACCAATTTGAAATGAGAGAAGTAACTATTTTGGCAAAATAAGACAGCTTTTAGACAGCTTKTTTACTGCACATTGGACAAATTGCATGGCTTGACGAGTCATCATTTATAACTAGCATGCATTTGTTTTATCCAGAAAAGTCCCATTGAGGTCAGAAGACATCATTTACGATCTGGCCAAGATGGCACTTCAATAAAAATAATGCATTGATCATACACAATACAGTGCATACACAGCACAGCAAAAACATAAAGAGATTATTTCCTGTAATTGTGGGTGTTTTTTAGGACCCCACTAGCCACTGCAAAGGCATCAGCTACTCTTCCTGGGGTCCACATGAAACATGATATAATACATATTACAGAACAATGTTAGTCAAGGACTGAAATACATCTATTTAAAATGTCCCACTTAGCCGACATATCAGTACATACACACAATATCTAGATCTAATACATAGTACAGTGCAAATTACAATACAATATATATAAAATGGCTGTGTCTCCTCACAGTCCCCTTTGTGCAGTAAGGTGTTCTTTTATCCGTTTTTTTAAACTGCTTTTATTGCTAGCTTGAGTTACCTGGGGTGGCAGAGAGTTCCATGTAGTCATGGCTCTATTTAATACTGTGTGTTGCCCAGCCTTTGTTCTGGATCTGGGGACYGTGACGAGACCTCTAGTTGCATGTCTTGTGTTGTACCAATGAGTGTCCGAACTGTGTGCCAACTGCTTGAACAGACAGTTCGGTACCTTCAACACATCAATATCTCGCACAAAGACCAACAGTGATGCAGTCAATCTCTCCTCAACTTTGAGAAAGGAGAGACTGGCATGCATGTTACTGACACTTTCCCATGTACATCTAAGTGCGATAAATTCTTTGTTTTGGTCCATCTGCAATTTATCTATGTCCTTCTTTGCTGCACATGACCACACAGCTGGGCAGTAGTCCGGGTGACAAAAAATGAGGGCCTGTCTGGTCGACTGAAATGTCAAGAAGGCAGAGCAACTCCCTATCATGGACAGACCTCTTCCCATTTTAGCAACCATTGAGTCTATATGTTTTGACCATGACAGCTTGCTATCTAGGGTTACACCAAGCAGTTTAGTCTCCTCAACAATAGCCACATTATTCAATAATAGATTGAGTGATTTGTCCCACAAATGATGCTTTTAGTTTTTGAGATATTTAGCACCAGCCTACTGCTAGTTAACCATTCTGAAACTGACTGGAGCTCTATGTTAAATTTCTCAGTTATTTATTTTAATGTTGCAGCCAATGTGTATACTGTTGAGTCGTCAGCATACATAGACACAGGCTTTATTCAAGGTCAGTGGAAGATAATTTGTAAAAACAGAAAACAATAATGGCCCTAGCCGGCTGCCCATAATAAGGCAGAGGATGCAAATCCATAAGAGCTATGCTTTTTCAGCAATATGTTATGATCAATGACATCAAAGAGCTGTAATGTACAGTAACTATATCCTTAGTGGCATGCTACAGCACGCCCTCTAAACCCATAACTAATGTTGCTCTTGCTCAACAACATTTCACAATACCCACTCAATACAAAGGGTGAAGTGGGTGATTGTGGCATTATAGGGATGGCCCCTCCTCCTTTTTTCAAACAAATCAAAGTTTTTATTTACTGTACATGCCTCACCCTTAAATCAATGAGAACTGTAAATGTCTGTAAGAGAACAATAGAGAGAAGGTAGGCTATCTTTAGGGCCAGGAAAAATCTCTGGGCTGTGCTTAATATTCAGAGGCTGGCTCCAGCAGCCCGTCCTGCAGTCCTGATCTGTCTGTGGTAGCCGTTCATCAGAGAGGGTTGAACATGAAAAGACAGGACAAGGCCAGACGGATGGCAGGTGTCTGGGTGACACAGCCATGTCCTAGGGGCGGACACTCAACCGACTGCCTGCCTGCCACCCTGATGGAGATGTAAGGAAAATAATACATCTAACATGCTCACTCACAGCTGTGACAGCACCAGGCCACTGCACCCACACGCCTGGATACAAAATAACCAATAGGCTAGTCATTTGCTGGCTGTATTGTGTATTCTACCTGAATACCGACATACTGTAAGAACAATTTGTCAGTTGCAGTATTCATGAGGATGACAATCTGACAATCCAAAATAGGTCTCTGAGTTACTGAAGATCTAAAGGGAGAATTCCCATGTGAATTTACGTAAACAGATGACTTTCAAAGTAGAAACATATAAACTCATCAGGTCTAAAATACCCCAAGATCAAAGTATCTTTCAAAGTGATCTGAAAGACAAGCACATTAGTGAGAATAACCAACCTAGTTGTGTCAGAGTGGATTAAACCAAAGGGAAGTAACTACACGCAGGGAAGTGTGTTCTAAGCAGTTAACATTTTAAGTTCAGTGATAGCCAAAAATTAGCAGCTGGAGATGAGATCTTTAAGGTTTTATATAAGAGGTATAACTGAGGTAGTTGATAAAGTGTATACCATCCAAAGGCCTAGGGCTCTATTCAATCCATAGCGATGAAGATCCACTTTATAACGCGATGTGTTGGCTCAATCGGAAATTACCTTTACATTTTAATGTGGATCTTCTGAGATACGGTTTGAATCCAGCCCCTATACATGGTTTGTATGCATTGACTCCTGTTGTGCCTACGGTACTGTAAAGTGTGAAATGTAGTGTTGGTTTACATGATATTGCAAATATGAAGTCCACATACCGTACCAGTCAAAAGTTTGGACTCACCTACTCATACTCATTTTTACTATTTTCTACATTGTAGAATAATAGTGAAGCTATCAAAACTGTGAAATAACACATATGGAATCATGTAGTAACCAAAAAAGTGTTAAACAAATCAAAATATATTTTAGATTTTAGGTTCTTCAAAGCAGCCACCCTTTGCCTTGATGACAGCTTTGCACACTCTTGGCAGTCTCTCAACCAGCTTCATGAGGAATGCTTTTCCAACAGTCTTGAAGGAGTTCCCACATATGCTGAGCACTTGTTGGCTGTTTTTCCTTCACTCAGCAGTCCAACTCATCCCAAACCATCTCATTTGAGTTGAGGTTGGATGATTGTGGAGGCCAGGTCATCTGACGCAGCACTCCATCACTCTCCTTCTTGGTCAAATAGCCCTTACACAGTCTGGAGGTGTCTTTTGGGTCATTGTCCTGTTGAAAAACAAATGATAACCCCACTAAGCACAGACCAGGTGGGATGGCTATCACTGCAGAATGCTGTGGTAGCCTTGCTGGTTAAGTGTGCCTTCTAAATAAATCACTGACTGTGTCACCAGCAAAGCACCCACACACCATCACACCTCCTCCTCCATGCTTTATGGTGTGAACCACACATGCAGAGATCCTCCGTTCACCTACAGTACTCTGCGTCTCACAAAGACATGGAAGTTGGAATCAAAAATCTCAAATTTGGACTCCGGTCTAATGTCCATTGCTCATGTTTCTTGGCCCAAGCAAGTCTCTTCTTATTATTGGTGTCCTTTAGTAGTGGTTTCTTTGCAGCAATTCGAACAGGAAGGCCGGATTCACGCAGTCTCCTCTGAACAGTTGATGTTGAGATGTGTCTGTTACTTGAACTCTGTGAAGCATTTATTTGGGCTGCAATCTGAGGTGCAGTTTACACCAATGAACTTATCCTCTGCAGCAGAGGTAACTCTGGGTCTTCCTTTCCTGTGGCGGTCCTCATGAAAGCCAGTTTCATCATAGCGCTTGACGTTTTTTGCGACTGCACTTGAAACTTTCAAAGTTCTTAACATTTTCAGGATTTGACTGACCTTCATGTCTTAAAGTAATAATGGACTGTCGTTTCTCTTTGCTCATTTGAGCTGTTCTTGCCATAATACAGACTTTTATCAAATAGGGCTATCTGCTGTATACCACCCCTACCTTGTCACAACACAACTGATTGGCTCAAATGCATTAAGAAGGAAATAAATTCCACAAATTAACTTTTATCAAGGGAAATGGTGGCTACTTTGAAGAATCTCAAATATAAAATATATTTTGATTTGTTTACACTTTTTTAGTTACTACATGATTACATATGTGTTATTTTATAGTTTTGATGTCTTTATTCTACAATGTAGAAAATATTCAATATTAAGTAAAAGCCCTGTAATGAGTAGGTGTGTCCAAACTTTTGACTGGCACTGTATGTACATATGAAGCAATTGAGGAAGACAAAGAATGAAAGCATCGAGGACATGCATATTATTGTAGTCGTATTTATTTATTTTTTAACAAAAAAAACTATTTTTTTCCCACCTGTACTGTGATTCATTATTGAAACCGGGGTCTTACATGATATTGTACTTTCCACTGAACATCACAAAGTTACCCTTTTTATGTATGTTTACCTTTTTTTTCTTCTATACAATGATTTGTGCTTTGATACCTTAGATTTTAAAGACATGTTAATACAGTTAAGTGAATACAGGGACTACTGACAAAAATGTCCAAAGAGTAAAATACACAGATCTTATACACACCATACAAAATACAGATATACATAAGAGTGACTGGCTGAATGCTCCCATTCATTTAGGTTGTTTATTTGCACAGCTTTTTACAAGCAACTGGGGATTCCAAATCCCTGTTCCAAAATGTATATATTATGAGATTGTACCCCCAAAATTTAGGGAATATAAGGTGCATTTTTTCAGAGTTCTTGATATCTGTGTGTACAGAGTTCTTGATATCTGTGTGTACAAGCCTTTAAAAATGTTTTGGGGATGAACTGACGGCATTGCCCAGAATCAACTCTTTAGGTGTATAAATGTGTATGACTGCATGTGTGTGTGTGTGTGTGTGTGTGTGTGTGTGTGTGTGTGGTGTGTGTGTGTGGTGTGTGTGTGTGTGTGTGTATATATATATATATATATATATATATATATATATATATATATATATATATATATATATATATACACAGATTATGGGCATTCAATATTTAACATCTGCTGGAATGTTCCCCATACTACTCATTAAATCAAGTACTTCAAGCAACGTGATTCACAGAAGATCAAACTATCTTTAATATTTCACTACTACTTCAGTAAGCGATGAACGACAACAAAAAGAAAGAAAATGCATAAGTGCACATGTTGAACAAAAAAATTATAAGTTCTACTTTTTGTAAAAAATTACAAAATCACAACTAGTGTAGCCAATCCAGCAGGAGAGAAAAAGGTACAAGCATTTAGAACTAACTACCATACTGTATGTGGGTGTCAATCCAAAATGTAAGTGCAGATATATATATATATATATATACTCTATATATATTATATATATATATATATATATATATATAGAATATATATATATATATATTTATACAATAGGTATATATTCTTGTAAATTTAATAATATGTATATACTTCCAAGTAAAGTGTATTCACTAACATATAAAGCCATTTTACAGTGTACATATTTTTTGCTCTAATTACGCCATAGCAAAACTCATGCTTTACATAGAAAAGGCATCCACAACATTAAGAAAATTTACAATTTATAAAACATGATACAATAAATAGTATTATATAATTGCTGCTGTACACAAAAGCCATTTAATTTCACTCATATAAAAATATGTTTTAGTGCAACCTTACATATATTGATACTTCACATCATTCAGACTCAAGTGTCCAAAAAAGACGGGAAATTGCATTTATTACAAAGCTGATAAACTTTATATATTTACATCTCTTCCTGCTTAATATGCTTATAAGAATACAAGCAGAAAGTAAAGAAAAGGCACACACATCTGTACATTTAAAAGTACCAGACTGGAGTCCATAAGCAATTTGGTCAGGCTCATGGATAAGTTAACATATACTGTATGTATATTCTCTGAAAATTTAAATAAGAAAAACATTGTTAAAATAGCAAACCAGGTTATAAAAGGCATGCTATACACATACATTGAAACTGCAGAGTATCTACTTAATTTGCTTGTTAAAAGACTTTTTTGTGTTTGCGTGTGTGTGTTTGAATGTCTGTCTCTCTGTGTTCTTGTGTTGTGTGTGTGCAATAGTATGGGTTGATGTCTTTACGTTGCACGTCCCTCCCTTTTTAAACAACGTTCACCTGTTCTCTGTGGAGTCCTTTGATATATCTTTGCCTCTCTTTGTGCTTGCTGCCCTTTCCCCTGGGCCCTGTTGACCTGGTGACCTCTCCTTGACATGGTGGCCTGGCCCTGCCGTGGGACCCGCCGGGCCCTTTGATGTGGCCGGCAGAAAGGTCTCTGAGCTGGAGCTGGAGGGTAGGGGGAGAGGGGAGGCCGAGCGGCCGGCCGGGGACTGCCTAACCTCTACGCCACTAAAGTGCTGAATCCTGCTGGGGGCGCTCTCCTGAGGGATGGGGTGAGGGGGATGGCAGGGGTGAGGCAGAGGGGAGCGGCGTCTCTGGTGGGGCTCTAAAGAGCACGCCACCACGCCTTTCTCCAGAGTGTCATGTTCCGTAGCGATGCGGAGAGAGGCGATAGCTTTGGTACATGTCTGTATGCTCTCCTCCTGCTGCTTATTGTCCTTGATGTCGGACATGTCTGCGCTGTCCTGGCGACTTCCTGACCTGGGTAAGGACGGGCCGGAGGAAGGAACCGGGGTCCTCTCCATTCTTTCATGGCACTGGGGTGAATCGGTGGACCCGGTGGACCCCCTGGCCAGCGGGAAGGAGACTTCACTGGTGCTAGACTCCTCGGACGTGCTCTTCTGCAGGGGGAGGCGGGCAGGGTGGGCCAGGCCGGTGACTGATGTGGCCACGGAGTGCACCATCTGGATGCCCCCGATGGGGATCATGGGGAAGGGGGTGCGGACCTGCTGCTGGGAGTGCAGGGGGAGGTGGCTGAACAGGCCCTGGTGTGGCCGTGGGGAATCCTGGCTGCTGTGGGGAGGGGAATCCTTCCTCTGATCCTGAAACAATACAAGATGAATTCAGTACAACATATAGTGGCCAAAGATAAATAGGGTCTGTGGATCTTAGACTATAGAATATGCAGATGATCTCAGAAAGTACTACGCATTTTCTCAATTTAAGTCAGGGGCGTAGGCACTGGTGGGCCTGGGTGGGTGCAGACCCACCCACTGGGGAGCCAGGCCCACCCAATCAGATTGAGCAATCCCCCAAAAACATATTTTTATTGTATAATATTTTTATTATTATTATTACTTGTCAGTGTTCCAAACGGGGTGGGACCCATTGATCATCAGTTATCATATACAAAACTGCAAACATTTGTCTCCACCCTATGGCAAAATGTGTAGAATTGCAGGGAATTAGCTGTAAAAATTGTAATTTTTCTCTCCACACTATGGCAAAATGAGTAGAATTGCATGAAATTAGTTATAAAATTGAAAAATCTTCTCTCCACCCCGTGGCAAAATATGTAGAATTGCAAGAAATGAACTTTTAAACAAAAAAGGTCTCTCTTTGCTGTCATGAGGGGGCCGCTAAAATGTTTTGCTCGCAAGGTGAGAATTAGTCAAATAATTATTAGCTTAAAGACATAATAAAGTCATCAAATAAAATAAACGTAATATACGCAACATTTGAAATATTTATTCAAGTGAAGTAATGTGAAATAATGGTTAATAAGTGATAGGCAGTAATGGGCAGTCACTACCATCATGGGACTTTATTCATTGTTTTATTCTGTGCTGTTACAGCATTCAACCCACATAATGCATGGTGCATTTCAATGTTGAAAAAATATATATTTCTTAATAACTGATCCGAAATCGAACCATCAGTCCAGTGAAAAACAAAAACGAGTTATTTAATGCCCATGATGTGCCTCGCAAGTAACAGGCTTCCCACATTTTGTTACCTTACAGCCTTATTCTAAAATGGATTCATACAAAAAATGCTCATCTATCTACACACAATACCCCACAATGACAAAGCAAAAACAGGTTTCAAGGGCCAAGAGTGTGCAAAGCTGTTATCAAGGCAAAGGGTGGATACTTTGAAAAATGTCAAATATAAAATGTATTTTGATTTGTTTAACACTTTTTGGGATACTAAATGATTCCATATGTGTTATTTCATTGTTATGATGTCTTCACTATTATTCTACAATGTAGAAATAGCCAAAATAAAGAAAAACACTGTAATGAGTAGGTGTGCCCAACCTTTTGACTGGTACTGTATGTATTCATTGTCATTATGGTGTATTAGGTGTAGATTGAGGAGGTAAAAAAAACTGTTTAATCCATTTTAGAATAAGGCTGTAATGTAACAAAATGTGGAAAAAGTCAATGGGTCTGAATTCTTTCCGAATGCACTGTATGAAAATAGGCAAATGCATGAAACATTTTTTTTTTTTTTACAGTCAATGTAAATAGCCTATCGTTTTTAGGAATTGTATTTCATTGGAAATAGAACTTTGCCCTGTGCTTCTTCATACTATCAACAAACTATCGGTTGATAAGCAAATGCTGGTTATGGTTAAGGTTAGGTTTAAAATATGGATTAGGGTAAGGGTTAAGGTTAGGGTTAAGTTGAGCATTAGGATAAGGGCTAGGGTTAGGGTTAGTACACATGTAGTTGAAAGGTTACTGATCATCTGTAGAGCTTCTACAGATGGACTATCCAAATGAAGTGTTACTTTGGATTTGAATGGATCTTGAGATGGTAGGAAAAATCAGCTAAAATACGACGAAACTATTACCAGCTAAAAAGAAGTCAAATATAAATATTCAAAAAAAGATATATTATACAGCTGAAGCGGGCTCCATTTCACGCTTCATTTAAACTGGCCGGGTTTTAAAAGACTCTTAAGAACAAAAACAACAGTTGTGAACCACTGAGTGATGAGCCAAGCTTACAGTACATTATGGCTACGGCTGCCTTATCTTTTTATCCCTCAGTACCACGGAAACCAACCAGATGGTGTGGAGAAGTCAAGAATGACTCCACAGTGCAAGAATACTGTATTTATCCCCTTTCCCCAGGGATTCTTAATTAGCCACATACATAAATAGAAACGCCCACAGAGACTGTAAGAGAACTCTATAGTGGGCCTGCACAGTTCCATTGTACTATAACTTTAAGTTAGACTCTCCATTTATCATCCTATTAAAGCAGGCACTAATAATACACTGAACAAAAATATAAACGCAACATATAACAATTTCAACAATTTTACTCTGTTACAGTTCATATAAGGAAATCAGTCAATTGAAATGAATGAATTAGGCCCTAATCTATGGATTTCACATGACTGGGCAGGGGCGCAGCCATGGGTGGACCTGCGATGGCATAGGCCCACCCACTTAGGAGCCAGGCCCACCCACTGGGAAGCCAGTCCCAGCAAATCAGAATGAGTTTTTCCCCACAAAAGGGCTTTATTACAGACAGAAATACTCCTCAGTTTCATCAGTTGTCCGGGTGGCTGGTCTCAGACGATCCCACAGGTAAAGAAGCCGGATGTGGAGGTCTTAGGCTGGAGTGGTTACACATGGTCTGCGGTTGTGAGGCCGGTTGGACGTACTGACAAATTCTCTAAAATGACACTGGAGGCAGCTTATGGTAGAGAAATTAACATTAAATTCTCTGGCAACAGCTCTGGTGGACATTCCTGCAGTCAGCATGCCTATTTCACACTCCCTCAAAACTTGAGACATCTGTGGCACTGTGTTGTGTGACAAAACTGCACATTTTAGAGTGGCCTTTATTGTCCCCAGCACAAGGTGCACCTGTGTTATGATCATGCAGTTTTAATCAGCTTCTTGATATGCCACACCTGTCATGCTTTTTCAGTTCTGCCCACACACTTTTTTATAGGATTGAGGTCAGGGCTTTGTGATGGCCACTCCAATACCTTGACTTTGTTGTCCTCAAGCCATTCTGCCACCACTTTGGAAGTAAGCTTGGGGTCATTGTCCATTTGGAAGACCCATTTGCAACCAAGCTTTAACTTCCTGACTGATGTCTTGAGATGTTGCTCAATATATCCACATAATTTCCCTGCCTCATCATGCCATCTATTTTGTGAAGTGCACCAGTCCCTCCTGCAGCAAAGTACCTCCACAACATGATGCTGCCACACTCGTGCTTCACGGTTGGGATGGTGTTCTTCGGCTTGCARGCCTCCCCCTTTTTCCTCCAAACATAACGATGGTCATTATGGCCAAACAGTTCTATTTTGTTTCATCAGACCACAGGACATGGGATTGATTTGCACTTTTCACACCAAAGTACGTTCATCTCTAGGAGACAGAGCGCGTCTCCTTCCTGAGCGGTATGACGGCTGCGGGGTCCCATGGTGTTTATACTTGCATACTATTGTTTGTACAGATGAACGTGGTACCTTCAGGTGTTTGGAAATTGCTCCCAAGGATGAACCAGACTTGTGGAGGTCTACAATTTGTTTTCTGAGGTCTTGGCTGATTTCTTTTGATTTTCCCATGATGTCAAGCAAAGAGGCACTGAGTTTAAAGGAAGGCCTTGAAATACATCCACTTGTACACCTCCAATTGACTCAAATTATGTCAATTAGCCTATCAGAAGCTTCTAAAGCCATGACATAATTTTCTGCAATTTTCCAAGCTTTAAAGGCACAGTCAACTTAGTGTATGTAAACGTCTGACCCACTGGAATTGTGATACAGTGAATTATAAGTGAAATAATCAGAAATGACCATAGACTTTCTTCTGAAACTCTTCAGTCTATTCTTGTTCTGAGAAATGAAGGCCATTCCATGCGAGAAATTGCCAAGAAACTGAAGATCTCGTACAACGCTGTGTACTACTCCCTTCACAGAACAGCGCAAACTAGCTCTAACCAGAATAGAAAGAGGAGTGGGAGGCCCCGGTGCACAACTGAGCAAGAGGACAAGTACATTAGAGTGTCTAGTTTGAGAAACAGACGCCTCACAAGTCCTCAACTGGCAGCTTCATTAAATAGTACCCCGCAAAACACCAGTCTCAACGTCAACAGCGAAGAGGCGACTCTGGGATGCTGGCCTTATAGGCAGTTGATGTTGATGTTGAGACTGGTGTTTTGTGGTTACTWTTTAATGATGTCATTCCATGACATAGACTGACCAGGTGAATCCAGGTGAAAGCTCTGATCTCTTATTGATGTCACTTGTTAAATCCACTTTAATGAAGGGGAGGAGACAGATTAAAGGAGGATTTTTAAGTCTTGAGACAATTGAAACATGGATTGTATATGTGTGACATTCAGAGAGTTAATGGGCAAGACAAAAAATGCAAGTGCCTTTGAATGGGAGCACCGGTTTGTGTCAAGAACTGCAACGCTGCTGTTTTTTTTTTACACTCAACAGTTTCCCGTGTGTATCAAGAATGGTCCACCACCCAAAGGACATCCAGCCAACTTGACACAGTTGTGGGAAGCATTGGAGTCAACATTGGGCCAGCATCCCTGTGGAAAGCTTTCAACACCTTGTAGAGTGCATGCCCCGACGAACTGAGGCTGTTCTGAGGGCGAAAGGTGCGGGGGGGGGGTGCAACTCAATATTATGAATGTGTTCCTAAGGTTTGGAATACTCATGGTATATTATGCCAGTAAGGAGCTGTTCATGAAGGCTGATGTGCAATGTTTATATAATAGAATAGAACAGTTGAATACATTCTGGAACACTTACTGTCTCCATCTCTGAGTGGCTCCTGCTGCGCTGGCCCATTGGCACCATCTCTGAGTGTAGGTGCTGGCCCAGACTCCAGGGGGCACTGTGATGGTGCATGCCCCTCCTGGGGGACACAGGTCTGATCATGCCCCGGTGGCGACTCCGTGGAGACAGCTCCCTCCTGCCCACCAGTTCTCTGCCCGGTGACATGGGGCGTCCGGCGTGGGACAGGGGTGAGATGTGACTCCTGGGGGAAAGGTCCCTGCGGGGCGAGAGGTCCCTTCTGAAGGAGATGTCCCTCTTGGGGGAGATGTGCCTGAGAGGGGACACCTCTCTGTGGGGAGACAGGCGGCCATGGGGGGACAGGTCCCGTCGGGGGAAGAGGTACTTGCGTGAAGTGGAGGTGGGGGACGGCTCTCGGAGAGGGGAGGAGTCCAGGCCTGGGGAAGAGAGGCGAGACGGGGACAGGTCGAATGATGAGGAGCTGTGAGCTGGGGAAAGGCCAAAGTCCTCGTCCATGGAGCTGGGTACGTCTAGCCTGCTCTTATAGTCCTCACCCAGGGCGCCCTGCAGCAGCTGCTGGTACTCTGCCATCTGGCCCTGGCCTGCACCCTCACTGGGCACCATGAGCTGGGTGATCTGGATGCTGGGCAGGCTGGTGAAGTAGCTGAAGAGGGGCGGTTTGGAGCAGTGGCCCAGCAGGTCTGAGGAGCAGGCGCCCTGAGAGTCTGTGACGGACAGAGATGGTATGCCATAGGGCTGAGGGCTGGTGCTTCTGGAGCGAGTCTTCGGCGTGGATTCGCCATCGTAATCGTCGTCATCATCTTCATCGTCGTCCACCTCATCCCCGTCATCCTCGCCACCATCAGAATCATCGGCGTCTGAGAACTGGTGGTCAGCCATGATGCCTGACATCTTCCCAGACTCCCTCTGGCCATCCTCGCCATTGTCTAAAAAGAAACATATGGTTTATCCAACCGTTGATCCAGTCAAACCCTATGCAAATGCAGTAACAGTAGCCTACTTTGTTCTGCAAGACAAATAAACAGCATTTAGTGCAGTCTTAACAAGGAAATGAGACATACAAACACAGTAGTGCTTTTCTATTTAGGCGTTTACAAATCTTTTACAGCAACTGTAATTTACTTATTTTGGATTGAATGGGTCACTGATGTTCTTTCCCACTTTATGATAAATGATGGGATACAAGCAGGGAAAATGTGAACTGTGTATCTTTAAAGTTGGTCATTTTACATAAACCTGACAGGCGGCTCCTGTTTTTCATTACAGTAATTGTTCCTCAAGAACCGCACCAGTGCAACATACAGGGCCCAGTATTTATCAAATATTGGCTCATCTCTATAAAATATGCTCAGTCAGTCTGTCTGATTCATACCAGCTTCTTCGGCGTCCGCATCCTCCACAGATGTCACTGACACCCCGAGCTCCAAGCACTTCTTCATGTGGGCTTTCGACTTCATGTGTTTTGTCAGATTTCCTGAAACAAGAGTTTACGACTTTTAAAACGTCTTACTGGAAGCAGCATAGGCCGCCTGGCCTTTCAATTCACTCATCAACACTCCACTGCAGCAGAGAGAGAGAGAGAACCTTGCCACCCTTCTAACGCAATGCAGACAGAAGTCTGTTCAGTTCTACATAAATCCTTTTCCAATGTGATCACTGTTTTTGTTTGAACTATCAGGTTAAAGTGCTTAAGAAGAAAGGTGTACATTTGCATACACGTGGTTATATGAAACGGAAGAAGGAAACCCACCTTTAGTTTTAAAAGCAAAGTTGCAGAACTTGCAGACATACGGTCTGACATCGGTGTGTGTGCGGATATGTTTCTTCAGCATGCTTGGCTTCTTACAGCGGATCCCACACTCTTCACATATGTACTTCCCTCTTCCTCTGCCCCGCACGTAAACATAGTCTTCATTGGATTTGTACCTGAAATCATAACAAGATCAGATTTTTCAACATTATTGGAGGGTTTTGAGTATATCGAAGCATGTGTTAAGGGAGCAAATATCAAATACATCAAACAGCTAACTTTACATTGGGAAAGTTAGCCTGCAACTGCTCAGAGAAAATAATTCTGGTGCCAAATTCAACTGGGTATTGGTCAGACATTTTTACAGCTGTTCTCGTTTCTGAAATTGAATTATATAAAGAAAAAAATCGAACTGTATATGGTAATATCTTCAAAGGGATATTCAAGATACCGTATGTTATTGTGATTTTTTTTTTTAAATGATTTCAAAAATAATTTCGAAATCTATTTATCGCTTGAACCAAAGTAAAGAGGTTACCCGAAGCCTCACGGACAGTAGTCAATAATACCACGGCAGTTAAACAACAAAACTTTGCTCTACTGTATTTCCATAAAAACAGTAGCCGATGCTAGTAACGCCTTTCAACCACAATTAAAAGCCATCTGAAAAATACATCCTGCTTTATATACACAGTGCGTTCGGAAAGTATTCAGACCCCTTGACATTTTCCACATTTCTACTTTACAGCCTTATTTTTCCTCATTAATCTACGCATAATGAAAAAGCGAAAACAGGTTTTTAGACATTTTTGCAAATGTATTGAAAATAAAAACAGAAAAACCTTATTTACATAAGTATTCAAACGCTTTGCTATGAGACTCGAAATTGAGCTCAGGTGCATCCCGTTTCCATTGACCATCCATGAGATTTTTCTACAACTTGATTGGAGTCCACCTGTGGTAAATTCAATTGATTGGACATGATTTGGAAAGGCACACACCTGTCTATATGAGGTCCCACAGTTGACAGTGCATATCAGAGCAAACACCAAGCCATGAGATCAAATGAATTTTCGTGGAGCTGCGAGACAGGACTGTGTCGAGGCACAGATCTGGGGAAGGATACCAAAAAAAATGTCTGCGGCATTGAAGGTACCCAAGAACACAGTGGCCGCCATCATTCTTAAATGGAAGAAGTTTGGAACCACCAAGACTCTTCCTAGAGCTGGCCGCCCGGTCAAACTGAGCAATCGGAGGAGAAGGACCTTGGTCAGGGAGGTGAACCCGATGGTCACTCTGAAAGAGCTCCAGAGATCCTGTGGAGATGGGAGAACCTTCCAGAAGGACAACCATATCTGCAGCACTCCACCAATCAGGCCTTTATGGTAGTGACCAGACGGAAGCCACTCCTCAGTAAAAGGCACATGACAGCCCGCTTGGAGTTTGCCAAAAAGCACCTAAATACTCTCAAACCATGATAAACAATATTCTCTGGTCTGATGAAACCAATATTTAACTTTTTGGCCTCAATGCCAAGTGTCACATCTGGAGGAAACCTGGCACCATCCCTACGGTGAAGTATGGTGGTGGCAGCATCATTCTGTGGGGATGTTATTCAGTAGCAGGGACTGGGAGACTAGTCAGGATCGAGGGAAAGATGAATGGAGCAAAGTATCGAGAGATCTTTGATGAAAACCTGCTCCAGAGTGCTCAGGACTACAGACTTGGGTGACGGTTCACCTTCCAACAGGACAACGACCCTAAGCACACAGCCAAGACAACGCAGGCTCAGGGACAAGTCTCTGAATGTCCTTGAGTGGCCCAGCCAGAGCTCGGACTTGAATCCGATCTCTGGAGAAACCTGAAAACATCTGTGCAGCGACTTTCCCCATCCAACCTGACAGAGCTTGAGAGGATCTGCAGGAAAGAATGGCAGAAACTCCCCAAATACAGATGTGCCAAGATTGTAGTGCCATACCCAAGAAGACTCGAGGCTGTAATCGCTGCCAAAGGTGCTTCAACAAAGTACCGAGTAAAGGGTCTGAATACTTATGTAAATGTGATATTTCAGTTTTGTATTTTAATAAATTTCTAAACATTTCTAAAAACCTGTTTTTGCTTTGTCATTATGTGCTATTGTGTGTAAATTGATGAGAAAATGTTGTTTAATTCAATTTTAGAATAAGGCTGTAACGTAACAAAATAAGGAAAAAGTCAAGGGGTCTGAATACATTCTGAATGCAGTGTATACATCCTATTTCTGCAGAAAAAGCCTTCAAGTCCATGAATGTAAAGCAGTAATTTGACAAAATCATGTAGTAGCTACATTTCAGTTACCACAGTAATTGTTTTACCATTCTCATATAACATAGGCCCTGAAGAAGTGGTTTCAGCCACCAGGCATTAAATCCAACTTAACCACAAAATATTTCATATTTAAGTGCTGATAATTTCTATACAAACCTGTACAACAATATAACAATTTAAGCAGCCGTCTCCAGAAGGTTCCACACTGATATCAAAAGGCTTTCAATTACATTTTAATGGCTAATGGCAGCCATCTTGACATACCCTCCTTCAAAGATTCTGATGCGAGTGGGCTCAGCCTGCTTTGAGGAGGCCTCCTTCTCTCCGTGGTCCTCCTTGATTCGATCCCTGGAGCTCAGCCCCTTGATTTTCTTCCCATATTTGCTCACATCTAGCTGCATGAGCTCTGGCTTCATCTGCAAATGGAAAACATGCATTACACTAAGTTAAATCCTCGCAAACAGACAAAAACACTTGATGGCAGATGTAATGAAATGTCGGATCAAAAATAACATTTTACTGTACCTAAGATTGCTTTATAATATTGTAGGGGATTTCAAACTTTCTAAAACTTACATGTGAGTTGTGAAATCTGTAATGCTTATTTAGTAAATGTAAATGTAATAAATTGTGAACAAGAGGCAAATGAGATGTGTTGATTACCTGGTCAAACTTCTGCTTCCAAGCAAGAGAGGACACAAGTTTTCCAGTCCCGGGTTGATACATGGCAGCCATCGTGTAGGTTTCTGTGTTCTTCCTCTGCTTGGAGCGGAGCAGGGCCAGAGTAGCCTTGGTGCTGAGGCTGAGAGGGTTGGGGTTGTAGGAGCTGATGCACCAGGAGCCGTAGACAGAAGTCAGGGGAGTCGTCTGAGCGTTGTTTGGCTTGGTGTAATTCAGGAAGCACCAACTGACACTGGTTGCCGTGCGAAGACTGGGGAACTGAAAGAACTGCTGAACGTCGGCCAGATCTGTGAGCAGCAGAGTGCTTCCAGCAGCGCCCCCACTCTGATTGGCAGCCAGCTGCACCAGCATGTTGACAGGGATCTTGCTGCCCATGGGCGGCTTGGCCTCCTCTGGAGTGTCACTGGAGGAGACCATGGACTGTGGGCTGGAGCTAGCCTCTGGGGTGAAGGAGTTGTCAACATCCAGCTCCTCTGGGGACTCTCTGCCACCAGGGGTGTCCATCACAATTTGCAGAGGGGGAGTGAAGCTGTCAGCTGGTGGCACATCGGGTATGTGAGGTGCGTTGGAACGCACTGGGATTTTGGTGGAAGGGAAGTCTGCTGGTGGGGAGGAGGACATCCTCTCCTGATCGTCCATTGAACCCTCACTCTTTAGAGGTGCATGCTTTGGTAACTTGACGCTGTCCTTCGAAGCACTCAGCTCGACAGCGCTCAGCTCCTTTACAATCTGACCGTACATCTTCTCCTCCTTGACCCGTTTCTGCTGTTTGCTTCTCCTATAAAGAGTTCCAGGCTACTGGCTGGTGATAACATCCGCTTGCTTCCCCCGATACTGGAGACGCATCCGTGGTGGAGATGGTTCTCGATGTCAACGACAGCGGAATTCCCGTGTTAGTCTCCCATGTCAGTGTTCAGATCTGGAACTTTCCAGAGTGGATAACGTGGAGCTCCCTCAGGCTGACCAAGATCTGAGATAAGTTGAAGCAAACTCCGTGCTTTGAAACACTGCCGCCTGTGAGTGAACTGGATGATGCATTCTCTGAGCATATGACTCTTGCTGAATAAGTGCTCTGGCTGTGGTTAGCCTAAGAGCTGTGAAACACTTGTGTACATAACACTTCCGTAAGAGGCACGTGAGTCTGTATCCTAACGGGGATTAGCATACCTGGGAGTGATGGCTGTGATCCTGCATTCTGAGTGGGCAAAGATTGGCTGACCCGTTGCAGGAGCATTTTACTCTCGGTGAGGCCACTTTAGATGGTGGAAGAGCTGTAATTCTGGCCTGGGGGAGACACTCTGGAGGGATACTGTAGTTCTGATGATAGCACCGTCAGCCTCATGTCACACTGCTCCTGATCTGCTGTAGCTGATGAAAAGAGGTGGGTGGGATTCTGGAGCATGTGCGTATACTAGGCTGTCTGATATGTATTCTGTAACTGGTGTGGCTGAAAGCCAGATGCTGCTTGTGTCTCTGTGTTGACTCCGGATGCCAGAACAGGCCGGCTGAAATGGCAGAAAGGCAGTGAAGCCAAGCTGCTCTGGAGTGAGGAGTATTGCATTGCTTCCTGGCTCATAGCTCATGACTTGGATGCTCTCCCTCTGATGACTGTTGACTTTGCAGACAAGATGACTTCTGAACAGTGTTGGTCTTCCTGGCTGTCCTCACTAATTCTCTGTTGCAGAAGATGATAATGGGACCCTCTCTTGGGTCTTGCTACTTCGCTGGTTGATGCACTGTGAGAACCTTGAGAGGATGGGGGCTCTGCCAAGATAAGGTGCCATGGTCCGAGTCTCTTGCTTGATGGTCATTTCGAGACCACCTTGCTCATGCACCACTGTCTCAGGGTAAACGCTAAGGGATGCCTGCCTTACTAGGTAGCCACGTCTCCGTTCTTTCATGGCTGATGCACTGGAGTAAATCTCACCCTGTCTGGATGATGTTGAGAGACTGCCATAGTCAAAGGACTTGCTACGGATCTCTGGGATCTCGGTGGCCAGAGCACAGGGAGCCTTCGGATGAGGATCGTCGCATCTCCCTCTGCTGGTGATGGCCGGGATGGTGAGAGAGTTGCCACTGTACTCAGACTGCTTGCCAAAGTCATCCTGCTTGGTCGGTGACACAGACTTCAGGCTCTCTTCCTTGTCAAAGGACATAGAGAAGTTGGAGCTGTGGGACAGGTTGCTTTCCTGGCTGGGGCTCCTGGACAGGCTGTGCAGGACTCAAAGCTGGACTCCCCAGAGGAGTGCTCCAGGTCTGCCAAACGCAGACGCTTCTTTTTAGGAGGCAGCTTCTCGCAGGGAGCTGGGACAGCTCTCACTCCTCTGGGCCACTGGAATTCTTCAACGTGCTTCTCCGCTCCTTGGCTGGTACATCAGGCTCTTTCTCAGGTTTATCTGGCTCCTCCGTCACCCTGATCTCAGGCACTTGGATTTAGGCTGACGCACAGTTTGGGGGGCATGTGACAGGGCTGGTTGGGTGAAGCTAAATCACTGTCGCTCTGCTGCTCCATGCTCTCAGACTCCAGGATAGAGTCTGGGCTCTGCACATCTTCTGTGTATTCTGTATCTGACTGCTCTAATATTGGCTAGAGGGTTTGCTTGCAGTAGGTTGGGTGCTCGAAGGACTCTGACTTCTCGAAGGAGTTTGGCCTACTGAGTGAGTTGTGTGCTGAATGACAGAGATAACGTTTCCAGTTGCCTTTCTGTCAGAGTCTGGGACTAGCACTACATCCTCTGAGCACATACTACGACAGCATGTTTCAAAACTGTCTGATTGGCTATGTGCATTGTACATGGATCCTATGGATCCCTTCCCAGTAGGTGTTGCCCTTGAACCCACTTGACTACCTTGTTTTGAATCATAATCCCCAACCATATCTACTGAGCCACTACTGTCATACTGGCCTGGGCCATCCTCCTCGTCCCCTACACTCTTTTCCTTCCTGCGTTTACGAGTGGCAATCTCTGTCATTCCCACTTTAGTACCATAAGGGCTGTATGCTGTATGCTCTGGCACCACAGGACTACGCTCCCCTAGCTTAACACCACAAACGGGGCTGCGTTCTTGGGAATGTGTCCATAGGTTTCAGATTCACCATGCCCTTCATGTGCTGAATGCTCAAAAGCTGCCTGTCTCCTAAGCCTCCTAAGACGGCAGCACCCGGGTAGAAGACGTCATCAGAGGTTATCATCTCGTCGAAGAGTGGCTCACTCTTATCCCCGGTGGGACGTTGAGGTTGGTCGGGGAGGATGTTGGCATTGAGTTACTCCTAATGAGTGGCCCTGAATCAGGAGCCTCTAATAGACCTGTGTTGCTTTGGCAAGGGCTTGTGGGATACTGCTTAGGGTCAACGCCTGCTAGTAGATGCGCTTCACTGTTATCATTACGGAAGAATATATGATCTTCAGATATCTTCCCCATGACTAGGTTAGTGTCTTGGCCAACAGTGGCCATGCCTACTGCAATGGATTGTCTAGATCTAGGAGAGTTAGGTTTGTAATACCAAGTCCGACCAAACATGATCTCCTCGTAGGACTTTGCGTTTGTGTTGGGAGGGCTGATCTGTTGCTCCGCACTCTCTGAAAGAGAGAAGTAGCCTGAGTCTGTGCTGCCTTTGCTGTGTGGACTCAGAAGGTTCAGGGACTGCTGGGACTGCTGGTCTGAGTCCTGTGATCCCTTCCTATCTGTCAGTTTCAGAGCCAGTCTCTGTTTGATAGTAGGAGAGTCATCCACGCGGCTCACCTGGGAGCTGATGTGAGAAGCCTTGAGTTCCATGAATGGGGGGCACTCCATTGCTGTTGGTGGGATCCCTTGTTTTGGGACAATTAGGATAGGCACTTTCATTGATGCCATAGCTAGTTCCTCAGCTGAGTCAGCATATGCCGGCTCCCCACCCTTCTCCACTGTGCTTTTGTCCATTTCAAATGATATCTGGGGGATGGGGCTGACTTTGTCCATAAACATAGAGACCTCTGCCGTCTCTTCGTCGGTGTCCGTGCTCTGTTCACCGTCTGAGTGTACATCTGTCTCTCCCACTGAGGACGCTTGATCCATGTCTGTGCGTGAAGCTGCCAGTTCGGAGAATGGGACTAGTCCTGCTTTGATGGCATGGGCATGAGATTTCCGGTGTTTGTACAAATTACTCTTGGTTTTAAAGGAGAACCCGCAGGGGACACAAGGGTAGGGGCGTTCCCCAGTGTGTGAACGAATGTGCTTCTTGAGCACGCTGGGTTTCGCACAAGCCCTTCCACAGTAGTGGCAGATGTACTTTCCTGGCTTCTTGGGTTTCTGCTCCTTCTTGTATCCCTCCTCTGGCAGCTCCGGCCCTGATTTGGAATACTGGCCAAAAGAACTGGGTAAACTGGGAGATTTCTGACGAGAGAAAACTCCATGGGCACGGGAGTGTCCAGGGAATATATCGTCGGAAGGGAGCTGTCCAGCGAAAGGCCAGGCATGGGCCTCCAGACCGGGCTGTGGCTTGGCTCCGGACAGGAAGCACTCTTGCATGGGCTGCTGTGGGTACGGTTGTGGTAACTGGTAGGAGTAAGTACGTGGGAAAGCCTGTGTGTATTGACTGTCTTGAGGCGGCTGACCCATTGCAGTTGATAACAGCTTCCCAGAGCCATACTTTTGTGCTGAGACAGTAATATTGCTGCCACTGGCACCACTTTGCAGGCTTTCGCGATGCGAGTGCCTTTTTCCCTCCGGGTCAGCGAAAGTGCTTCTTTTCGTGACAGCTGAGGGCTCGGAGACCCACTTCCTTTGTAGCTTCTCCCGTGGCTCCTTGGTGCATTTTTGTCCAGAAGCTGATTCATGTGGCTCCATTGTCCAACTATACTTCAGTTGGGTTTCTCAAAGGTCAAATGTCAGATGCTGTAGTTCTTAAATAAAGGGGCCATCCATTGCTGAAGTCGGTTTGGGTTGTTCTACATTTGAGTCACAAAGATCCTCTATAGTGGGCATCAGAACACTTTCTTTCTGTCAAGCATACTGTAAACTTGCGAACTTGGTTCAGCCCTTCAATTTTCTGTTTGTTCATTAAATGTATCAAGACCTTTGAGTGATCTGAAAATTCAAACAGAACATGAATAAATGCCATGTACAGTGAAACAAAACATGGTTTTAAAAATCATGATTCGGTATAAAATATCTATTACTGAACACTTACCAGTCTGAAAAAAAAGTGTTTGTTGATATCCCTCCTTTTACAACTTCCACGAGAATCTTTACGTACGATCTGGAGAGAGGAGAGGGAAACAATTCAATGATTGAAAAAAAACATTTACTGTGAAGTCAGTTAATAACTTATGTCTCTAGGATTTTCCTCCATTTTCAAATAAATGAATCGCAGTTCAGTCATCTACAGTTGAAGTCGGAAGTTTACATACACTTTGCCAAATACATTTCAACTCAGTTTTTCACAATTCCTGACATTTAATCCTCGTAAAAATTCCCTGTCTTAGGTCAGATAGGATCAACACTTTATTTTAAGAATGTGAAATGTCAGAATAATTGCAGAGAGAATGATTTATTTCAGCTTTAATTTCTTTCATCACATTCCCAGTGGGTCACAACTTTACATACACTCAATTAGTATTTGGTAGCATTGCCTTTAAATTGTTTAACTTGGGTCAAACGTTTCGGGTAGCCTTCCACAAGCTTCCCACAATAAGTTGGGTGAATTTTGGCCCATTCCTCCTGACAGAGCTGGTGTAACTGAGTCAGGTTTGTAGGCGTGCTCGCTCGCAAACGCTTTTTCAGTTCTGCCCACACATTTTCTATAGGATTGAGGTCAGGGCTTTGTGATGGCCACTCCAATACCTTGAATTTGTTGTCGTCAAGCCATTTTGCCACCACTTTGGAAGTAAGCTTGGGGTCATTGTCCATTTGGAAGACCCATTTGCGACCAAGCTTTAACTTCCTGACTGATGTCTTGAGATGTTGCTTCAATATATACACATCATTTTCCTTCCTCCTGCAACAAAGCACCCCCACAACATGATGCTGCCACCCCCGTGCTTCACGGTTGGGATGTTGTTCTTTGGCTTGCAAGCCTCCCCCTTTTTCCTCCAAACATAACGATGGTCATTATGGCCAAACAGTTCTATTTTTGTTTCATCAGACCACAGGACATTTCTCCAAAAAGTACGATCTTTGCCCCATGTGCAGTTGCAAACCGTAGTCTGGCTTTTTTATGGTGGTTTTGGAGCAGTGGCTTCTTCCTTGCTGAGCGGCTTAGGTTATGTCGATATAGGACTCGTTTTACTGCGGATATTGATACTTTTGTACCCATTTCCTCCAGCATCTTTACAAGGTCCTTTGCTATTGCTCTGGGATTGATTTGCAGTCAACTAGTGTATGGAAACTTCTGACCTACTGGAATTGTGATACAGTGAATTATAAGTGAAATAATCTGTCTGTAAACAATTGTTGGAAAAATGACTTGTGTCATGCACAAAGTAGATGTCCTAACCGACTTGCCAAAACTATAGTTTATTAACAAGAAATGTTTAGAGTGGTTGAAAAACGAGTTTTAATGACTCCAACCTAAGTGTATGTAAACTTCCGACTTCAACTGTATATTCTCATGTACAGTGGCATGCAGTACAAGGAGTACAGTGCTAAACTAGATTGAAGTTAAAATATTTCTAATGAGTGTAGTTTGTGATTGGGCCACCCACCCCCTCGTGCTTACAGTGAGTCATCAGTAACAACTAGGCCCACGCAGTTCCTAAAAAGACGCAAAAAGGTTAAAATAGCCTGCCAAATGGAGGTGACGTAAGACATCATATGTGCGTGGGCGTCCAAAGGGCAAGTCATACAGGAACTACCAGCACTAGCATTTTTCTGGCCTCTGATTTGTACTTTCTATACATACACATACTGCAATGCCTAGTAAACACAGAAGCTACAAATAAACCTGCATATGTTTGTGATCCTATTTCAGAGTGCTAACGTACAGAAACCACACCAACACTTGAATATAGAATGAATCCAGTGTCTGAGACTAAAATGCTGAACATGTAAGTCTCTGCCGTGCATTTCTTGATTTCATTTTTTTTTCTCTGATTGCGACAGACACACACACACAAGGCCCCTTTGCTCTGGCGCTGCTGGGGTAGGAGCACGGAAGCTATGTGATGTGGGTGTCTTGAGGCCAATGTGAGAGATAAAAATAGCCCAGTAGAAAACACTGGTATTTTTAGCACCTGAAACATTAACTTTTCGTCGGTTTTTGTTTTCTTCCATGCTGTTACACAAAAATAATGTGTGCAAACAACAGAACAGGCCATAGGCGCTCAGTGAAGTTTAGCAACTACAGAATAAGTGGTTGGATGGAGGTTTGGTACCGGCCAGATATCCTTTCTTATTGACCAATGATAAATACCACCTGCGATCCTCTTAAACAACTATACATGTACATGTTTAAGTTAAACCCAAAGCCAAATGTGTATGTGAAAACACAGCAACATGTTGCTATGTTTAGAGAGATTGGAAGATACAGAATGCAGTATCAATTGCAACACACCTGTATCAACAGCTGTTGCATACCAACCTATTGAAATGTTCTCGATTGTCAGCTTTATAAAGATATCGTAGTTACAGAGAGACACATTCTTTTACATTTACATTTACGTCATTTAGCAGACGCTCTTATCCAGAGCGACTTACAAATTGGAAAGTTCATACATATTCATCCTGGTCCCCCCGTGGGAATTGAACCCACAACCCTGGCGTTGCAAGTGCCATGCTCTACCAACTGAGCCACACGGGACCACACGGGACATTCTGAGAGGAATAAGAACCCATCCTAGCGTATTTGCACAATACGCACTCCGTTGCTAGTATTTTGTGAAAAAGGGTCAACTGATGAGCCTTATGAAGCCAGAGCAAACCTATCACTGAGTGGAGATGAGCAATCTGTCTAAGCTGGAGTCAGTTTCATATATCACACTTAATGGTGGCCAGGTTGGTGCACCCCTCTCCTCTTCCCTTCTCCCCCAAAATCTCCCCCTCCGTGTTTGGGAGCATTTCCTTCCATGAATTCATCTGTCTAGTATCTCTTGTTATCAATACAGATCCGCTACCAGGGTGCCGAAGTTCTCTAGAATCGTTCCTTTAGGACATACAGTTCAGTAGGCATCTGTCCAAAACCATTGATGAATTATTCTCTGCCGTGTTGCATAAGGTTATCATTGTTTAAGTCAAAGAAAAACTATTGAATGGGTTATATAAAGTGTTTTTTTCCTAACTAAAACGCTGTCCTATTTTCTGACTGAGTGTGGGTGAGAATATTCATTGGCATCCTTTTTAAGTGGAGTACCTGGAGGAAGTGTGCGTGGGACACACACAGAGGCAGAGTGTGCTAGGGACACCTCGCTCTATAGAGACGGACCACATTCTCAAAGATATAAGCAGAAACACTCCACTGGATGATTCAGGCATTTTATGTAACATCTCCATAGTCTAACAGTATTTCATCTGATAGGAGGCCCCACTGCCAAAAACTGATGACCATGATGAGGCGGACATTTTCATTATTTACAGTACACCAGCCCCCCACAGTAAGTCCCCCCCCCCCCCCTCAAGCATTACAGTACATATATCTCCATCAACCCCCTCCTCCCCAGAGGTATACATAATGTGTGGGTATAAACCATGTTAGCTTCCTTATTTGGGCACTCTTTTCATGGGGAGAACATAACGGCGATAGAGAGCCTCTGCCCACCTCGGGCCTAGTTCTGGTTTCTGGCTGGAGATCTATGGGGAGTGGGGGATAAGCTGGTAGCCTGGGGCTGTACCAGGCCCTACACACTGACGCACATCTCCATTGTGACTGGGGAAAGAGCAAACCTTAAAGAGGCCCTTTCACTCAATCAAAATACATCCTCTTTTCAATGCAGGGATTAGGTATTTAAGCGTTTTTGGGCTGACAGATTCAAGAGAGAGGATTAGAAAATGTTTTGTTATTTTGTGTGACAATGAGTGATGTGTAGTTATCCTTAAACCATTTGGACAGCCAAGGTGCCACATACCAATATGAAGTGCTTGGAATTCCTTTCAACACTGAAATAAAGAATAGAGTGAATCCCGTTTTCTTTTCCCATAAAATATCAACATCTGAAGTTAAAAATGAACCATGACACCATATCTCTCACTGTCCAAACAAAAGTTATTTGCAGGACACGAGCACTTTAAATAAATAAATACAATTGTTGAGAAAAAAAAAAGAAAACAGACCTGGAAAATATCTCCGTTGCCTAACTATGTTCTTTAAATATTTGGAGTCATAGTCTTTGACACTGCTATTATCGACTGCTGTTTTAGACCTGTCAGTGTTGCATAGTTACTGCAATAAACAGCTGAAGGTAATTAAATCAACCTCATCTAGTTTCAGTTCCAGCTCTATTACAGAGGGTAGTACACACGGTTCTGTTGGTCTAAGCAAATTGACATCTGCAATTATACCTGAGTAATTGATGTAGAAACAAAGGCCAGTCGCATGGGCAGCCGCCTGTGTGTTTTGGGTATCTCCTAAACCACAGGGCCATTCGATCAGCACAGTGGCCTAATTCAGTGGCCTGTCTGTGGGGTTGACTGTGACACATCCGCCAGTGTGTTTTTAAAGCTCCGGTTACCCCTTTTGTTTGTCCTCCTGGTGACATCACGTTCACAGCAGCGATGTAGGCAGGCACACACACACACAGGCCGTTTCTGATTTCCCTGAACGGAAACCGGCACAGTTTCTTGTACTTTCCAGGGCAGACTCTGAATAATTCAAATCATTGCTAATTGTTTCCATTCAGTAATTACAGAGTTTATGGTAACAAAGTCCTGCCTAGAAGTGCATCATGGTCAGTGCCTCAGCCTCAGGAGGCCTAATGAGACCCCCAACCGAGACCCTTGTTTATTTATCTGTGTGTGTTTGTTTGTTAGAAACACACACATATCTGCATACATGTTTTATACGTTTCTCTGTATCTTTCCTTACAGTGGGAATGAGAGGGGAGCTGGGTCGGTTTGCTGGGGTCTTTGTTCCAGCTCATTGGGGATGGAGGCAACTTTAAAATCTCCAACTGGCTTTATCAACTGGCTAGCTAGAGGAAAATCTGAATGGGCTCTGATTGAAGCAAGGGTCCTACAATAAAGTATTGTGTGTTTTAGGGGCGTCTGGATCAACGCGCCTTTCACCTGAACTGTGTCAGGGAGTTATTCACAATGCAATGTTTAAGAATCCCTCTGTTCTCAAATGGACTGCATGTACAGAATACACAACATATTTTTTGGACTATTGAAAGAACTGAATGAAATGTATTAATTCTGCGGTCTTGACACAATTCTCTACTCTATTCCGTTGCAGGTTCATCTGTGCCTCTCAAGATAACATGGGCAACAAAAGTAGCTTGTTTGTCTTTTCCAGTCTGTATTGTGTATAAAAAAAATGACATATTGTAAAATATGAATAGAATGGAATAAAAACAAAATAATATTCAATAAATAAACACCCCCACAAAAAAACATCTATGAAACAGAAAATATTCCTGAATCTTATTGAAATCCCAGAAATAACTATTTTCATCTTCAGACTTATACCACCAATAGTTTGCGTCTTGACAGCCTGAGAGATTCACCATTTGCACAGCCAGCAGGTTTGTGGTGTGATTTTATCCCCTGTAAGCAGGTTCTGTGGATGTATCACCCAGTCTGTTCGCAAGTCAGCCCCCGGGAGTGTCATATTGACTCCTCATTAGGAGCCCAAAGATGAAGCACACCCTGGAGCTGGGAGAGACTGCAGCCGGGAGATACTGCAGTCTGGAGACTGTGGAGAGACAACACGCAACAGGTTGAGAGAGGGGGAGAGAGAGAGAGACCATCCATTGCTCAAACCAGGTCAAGGTGGTCAGCAGAGCCAGTGGCCTCACAGAGCAATACTAAAATTACAACTACAATGTATAGGCATTATACACATTTATAGAATGGTGAGTGTATGTGCAATGCGTATGGCATGATGGGATGGATATTTAGTTTTGGGACAAACTCCAGCAACACATGAGAAAAGTAAAGACCAGTACTGGTAAAACTACAAGGCACATGATTCAGACAAGAATCATATCTTGACAGTCATACATCCTGTCATACATCCAGTCATACATCCAGTCATACATCCAGTCATACAACCTGTCATACATCCTGTCATACATCCTGTCATACATCCAGTCATACATCCAGTCATACAACCTGTCATACATCCTGTCATACATCCTGTCATACA